>NC_073692.1:29569254-29771526 GCF_029784155.1 Uranotaenia lowii
TCATTTTTGTCATTTTTGTCATTTTTGTCATTTTTGTCATTTTTGTCATTTTTGTCATTTTTGTCATTTTTGTCATTTTTGTCATTTTTGTCATTTTTGTCATTTTTGTCATTTTTGTCATTTTTGTCATTTTTGTCATTTTTGTCATTTTTGTCATTTTTGTCATTTTTGTCATTTTTGTCATTTTTGTCATTTTTGTCATTTTTGTCATTTTTGTCATTTTTGTCATTTTTGTCATTTTTGTCATTTTTGTCATTTTTGTCATTTTTGTCATTTTTGTCATTTTTGTCATTTTTGTCATTTTTGTCATTTTTGTCATTTTTGTCATTTTTGTCATTTTTGTCATTTTTGTCATTTTTGTCATTTTTGTCATTTTTGTCATTTTTGTCATTTTTGTCATTTTTGTCATTTTTGTCATTTTTGTCATTTTTGTCATTTTTGTCATTTTTGTCATTTTTGTCATTTTTGTCATTTTTGTCATTTTTGTCATTTTTGTCATTTTTGTCATTTTTGTCATTTTTGTCATTTTTGTCATTTTTGTCATTTTTTGTCATTTTTTGTCATTTTTGTCATTTTTGTCATTTTTGTCATTTTTGTCATTTTTGTCATTTTTGTCATTTTTGTCATTTTTGTCATTTTTGTCATTTTTGTCATTTTTGTCATTTTTGTCATTTTGGTCATTTTTGTCATTTTTTTCATTTTTGTCATTTTTTTCATTTTTGTCATTTTTGTCATTTTTGTCATTTTTGTCATTTTTGTCATTTTTGTCATTTTTGTCATTTTTGTCATTTTTGTCATTTTTGTCATTTTTGTCATTTTTGTCATTTTTGTCATTTTTGTCATTTTTGTCATTTTTGTCATTTTTGTCATTTTTGTCATTTTTGTCATTTTTGTCATTTTTGTCATTTTTGTCATTTTTGTCATTTTTGTCATTTTTGTCATTTTTGTCATTTTTGTCATTTTTGTCATTTTTGTCATTTTTGTCATTTTTGTCATTTTTGCCATTTTTGTCATTTTTGTCATTTTTGTCATTTTTGTCATTTTTGTCATTTTTGCCATTTTTGTCATTTTTGTCATTTTTGTCATTTTTGTCATTTTTGTCATTTTTGTCATTTTTGTCATTTTTGTCATTTTTGTCATTTTTGTCATTTTTGTCATTTTTGTCATTTTTGTCATTTTTGTCATTTTTGTCATTTTTGTCATTTTTGTCATTTTTGTCATTTTTGTCACTTTTGTCATTTTTGTCATTTTTGTCATTTTTGTCATTTTTGTCATTTTTGTCATTTTTGTCATTTTTGTCATTTTTGTCATTTTTGTCATTTTTGTCATTTTTGTCATTTTTGTCATTTTTGTCATTTTTGTCATTTTTGTCATTTTTGTCATTTTTGTCATTTTTGTCATTTTTGTCATTTTTGTCATTTTTGTCATTTTTGTCATTTTTGTCATTTTTGTCATTTTTGTCATTTTTGTCATTTTTGTCATTTTTGTCATTTTTGTCATTTTTGTCATTTTTGTCATTTTTGTCATTTTTGTCATTTTTGTCATTTTTGTCATTTTTGTCATTTTTGTCATTTTTGTCATTTTTGTCATTTTTGTCATTTTTGTCATTTTTGTCATTTTTGTCATTTTTGTCATTTTTGTCATTTTTGTCATTTTTGTCATTTTTGTCATTTTTGTCATTTTTGTCATTTTTGTCATTTTTGTCATTTTTATCATTTTTGTCATTTTTGTCATTTTTGTCATTTTTGTCATTTTTGTCATTTTTGTCATTTTTGTCATTTTTGTCATTTTTGTCATTTTTGTCATTTTTGTCATTTTTGTCATTTTTGTCATTTTTGTCATTTTTGTCATTTTTGTCATTTTTGTCATTTTTGTCATTTTTGTCATTTTTGTCATTTTTGTCATTTTTGTCATTTTTGTCATTTTTGTCATTTTTGTCATTTTTGTCATTTTTGTCATTTTTGTCATTTTTGTCATTTTTGTCATTTTTGTCATTTTTGTCATTTTTGTCATTTTTGTCATTTTTGTCATTTTTGTCATTTTTGTCATTTTTGTCATTTTTGTCATTTTTGTAATTTTTGTAATTTTTTGTCATTTTTATAATTTTTGAAAATTTTTTAATTTCCGTAATTTTTGTAATTTTTTAATTTTTTTAATTTTTGTAATTTTTGTAATTTTTGTAATTTTTGTAATTTTTGTAATTTTTGTAATTTTTGTCATTTTTGTAATTTTTGTAATTCTTGTAATTTTTATAATTTTTGTAATTTTTGTAATTTTTGTAATTTTTGTAATTTTTGTAATTTTTGTAATTTTTGTATATTTTGTAATTTTTGTAATTTTAGTAATTTTTGTAGTTTTTGTAATTTTTGTAATTTTTTGTAATTTTTTGTAATTTTTGAAATTTTTTTTAATTTTTGTAATTTTTGTAATTTTTGTAATTTTTGTAATTTTTGTAATTTTTGTAATTTTTGTAATTTTTGTAATTTTTGTAATTTTTGTAATTTTTGTAATTTTTGTAATTTTTGTAATTTTTGTAATTTTTGTAATGTTTGTAATTTTTGTAATTTTTGTAATTTTTGTAATTTTTGTAATTTTTGTAATTTTTGTAATTTTTGTAATTTTTGTAATTTTTGTCATTTTTGTAATTTTTGTTATTTTTGTCATTTTTTGTAATTTTTATAATTTTTGTAATTTTTGTAATTTTTGTAATTTTTGTAATTTTTGTAATTTTTGTAATTTCTGTAATTTTTGTAATTCTTGTAATTTTTGTAATTTTTGAAATTTTTGTAATTTTTGTTATTTTTGTAATTTTTGTATTTTTTTTAATTTTTGTAATTTTTGTAATTTTTGTAATTTTTGTAATTTTTGTAATTTTTGTAATTTTTGTAATTTTTGTAATTTTTGTAATTTTTGTAATTTTTGTAATTTTTGTAATTTTTGTAATTTTTGTAATTTTTGTAATTTTTGTAATTTTTGTAATTTTTGTAATTTTTGTAATTTTTGTAATTTTTGTAATTTTTGTAATTTTTGTAATTTTTGTAATTTTTGTAATTTTTGTAATTTGAGTAATTTTTGTAATTTTTGTAATTTTTGTAATTTTTGTAATTTTTGTAATTTTTGTCATTTTTGTCATTTTTGTCATTTTTGTAATTTTGTAATTTTTGTAATTTTTGTAATTTTTGTAATTTTTGTAATTTTTGTAATTTTTGTAATTTTTTTAATTTTTGTAATTTTTGTAATTTTTGTAATTTTTGTCATTTTTGTTATTTTTGTAATTTTTGTAATTTTTGTAATTTTTGTAATTTTTGTAATTTTTGTAATTTTTGTAATTTTTGAAATTTTTGTAACTTTTGTCATTTTTGTAATTTTTGTACTTTTTGTTATTTTTGTAATTTTTTAATTTTGGTCATTTTTGTATTTTTGTAATTTTTGTCTTTTTTGTAATTTTTGTAATTTTTGTAATTTTTGTAATTTTTGTAATTTTTGTAATTTTTTTAATTTTTGTAATATTTGTAATTTTTGTAATTTTTGTAATTTTTGTAATTTTTGTAATTTTTGTAATTTTTGTAATTTTTGTAATTTTTGTAATTTTTGTCATTTTTGTCATTTTTGTCATTTTTGTAATTTTTGTAATTTTTGTTATTTTTGTAATTTTTGTAATTTTTGTAATTTTTGTAATTTTTGAAATTTTTGTAACTTTTGTCATTTTTGTAATTTTTGTACTTTTTGTTATTTTTGTAATTTTTTAATTTTGGTCATTTTTGTATTTTTGTTATTTTTGTCTTTTTTGTAATTTTTGTCATTTTTGTCATTTTTGTAATTTTTGTCATTTTTGTAATTTTTGTCATTTTTGTAATTTTTGTAATTTTTGTAATTTTTGTAATTTTTGTAATTTTTGTCATTTTTGTATTTTTTTGTTATTTTTGTTATTTTTGTCATTTTTGTCATTTTTGTCATTTTTGTCATTTTTGTCATTTTTGTCATTTTTGTCATTTTTTGTCATTTTTGTCATTTTTGTCATTTTTGTCATTTTTGTCATTTTTGTCATTTTTGTCATTTTTGTCATTTTTGTCATTTTTGTCATTTTTGTCATTTTTGTCATTTTTGTCATTTTTGTCATTTTTGTCATTTTTGTCATTTTTGTCATTTTTGTCATTTTTGTCATTTTTGTCATTTTTGTCATTTTTGTCATTTTTGTCATTTTTGTCATTTTTGTCATTTTTGTCATTTTTGTCATTTTTGTCATTTTTGTCATTTTTGTCATTTTTGTCATTTTTGTCATTTTTGTAATTTTTGTCATTTTTGTCATTTT
The DNA here is from genome assembly GCF_029784155.1 of Uranotaenia lowii. NCBI lineage: Eukaryota > Metazoa > Arthropoda > Insecta > Diptera > Culicidae > Uranotaenia > Uranotaenia lowii. Next base: position 29,573,567 of record NC_073692.1, read on the forward strand.
TGTCATTTTTGTAATTTTTGTCATTTTTGTCATTTTTGTCATTTTTGTCATTTTTGTCATTTTTGTCATTTTTGTCATTTTTGTCATTTTTGTCATTTTTGTCATTTTTGTCATTTTTTTCATTTTTGTCATTTTTTTCATTTTTGTCATTTTTGTCATTTTTGTCATTTTTGTCATTTTTGTCATTTTTGTCATTTTTGTCATTTTTGTCATTTTTGTCATTTTTGTCATTTTTGTCATTTTTGTCATTTTTGTCATTTTTGTCATTTTTGTCATTTTTGTCATTTTTGTCATTTTTGTCATTTTTGTCATTTTTGTCATTTTTGTCATTTTTGTCATTTTTGTCATTTTTGTCATTTTTGTCATTTTTGTCATTTTTGTCATTTTTGTCATTTTTGTCATTTTTGTCATTTTTGTCATTTTTGTCATTTTTGTCATTTTTGTCATTTTTGTCATTTTTGTCATTTTTGTCATTTTTGTCATTTTTGTCATTTTTGTCATTTTTGTCATTTTTTTCATTTTTTTCATTTTTTTCATTTTTGTCATTTTTGTCATTTTTGTCATTTTTGTCATTTTTGTCATTTTTGTCATTTTTGTCATTTTTGTCATTTTTGTCATTTTTGTCATTTTTGTCATTTTTTTCATTTTTTTCATTTTTGTCATTTTTGTCATTTTTGTCATTTTTGTCATTTTTGTCATTTTTGTCATTTTTGTCATTTTTGTCATTTTTGTCATTTTTGTCATTTTTGTCATTTTTGTCATTTTTGTCATTTTTGTCATTTTTGTCATTTTTGTCATTTTTGTCATTTTTGTCATTTTTGTCATTTTTGTCATTTTTGTCATTTTTGTCATTTTTGTCATTTTTGTCATTTTTGTCATTTTTGTCATTTTTGTCATTTTTGTCATTTTTGTCATTTTTGTCATTTTTGTCATTTTTGTCATTTTTGTCATTTTTGTTATTTTTGTCATTTTTGTCATTTTTGTCATTTTTGTCATTTTTGTCATTTTTGTCTTTTTTGTCATTTTTGTCATTTTTGTCATTTTTGTCATTTTTGTCATTTTTGTCATTTTTGTCATTTTTGTCATTTTTGTCATTTTTGTCATTTTTGTTATTTTTGTCATTTTTGTCATTTTTGTCATTTTTGTCATTTTTGTCATTTTTGTCATTTTTGTCATTTTTGTCATTTTTGTCATTTTTGTCATTTTTGTCATTTTTGTCATTTTTGTCATTTTTGTCATTTTTGTCATTTTTGTCATTTTTGTCATTTTTGTCATTTTTGTCATTTTTGTCATTTTTGTCATTTTTGTCATTTTTGTCATTTTTGTCATTTTTGTCATTTTTGTCATTTTTGTCATTTTTGTCATTTTTGTCATTTTTGTCATTTTTGTCATTTTTGTCATTTTTGTCATTTTTGTCATTTTTGTCATTTTTGTCATTTTTGTCATTTTTGTCATTTTTGTCATTTTTGTCATTTTTGTCATTTTTGTCATTTTTGTCATTTTTGTCATTTTTGTCATTTTTGTCATTTTTGTCATTTTTGTCATTTTTGTCATTTTTGTCATTTTTGTCATTTTTGTCATTTTTGTCATTTTTGTCATTTTTGTCATTTTTGTCATTTTTGTCATTTTTGTCATTTTTGTCATTTTTGTCATTTTTGTCATTTTTGTCATTTTTGTCATTTTTGTCATTTTTGTCATTTTTGTCATTTTTTTCATTTTTGTCAATTTGTCATTTTTGTAATTTTTGTCATTTTTGTCATTTTTGTCATTTTTGTCATTTTTGTAATTTTTGTCATTTTTGTCATTTTTGTCATTTTTGTCATTTTTGTAATTTTTGTCATTTTTGTCATTTTTGTCATTTTTGTCATTTTTGTCATTTTTGTCATTTTTGTCATTTTTGTCATTTTTGTCATTTTTGTCATTTTTGTCATTTTTGTCATTTTTGTCATTTTTGTCATTTTTGTCATTTTTGTCATTTTTGTCATTTTTGTCATTTTTGTCATTTTTGTCATTTTTGTCATTTTTGTCATTTTTGTCATTTTTGTCATTTTTGTCATTTTTGTCATTTTTGTCATTTTTGTCATTTTTGTCATTTTTGTCATTTTTGTCATTTTTGTCATTTTTGTCATTTTTGTCATTTTTGTCATTTTTGTCATTTTTGTCATTTTTGTCATTTTTGTCATTTTTGTCATTTTTGTCATTTTTGTCATTTTTGTCATTTTTGTCATTTTTGTCATTTTTGTCATTTTTGTCATTTTTTTCATTTTTGTCAATTTGTCATTTTTGTAATTTTTGTCATTTTTGTCATTTTTGTCATTTTTGTAATTTTTGTCATTTTTGTCATTTTTGTCATTTTTGTAATTTTTGTCATTTTTGTCATTTTTGTCATTTGTGTCATTTTTGTCATTTTTGTCATTTTTGTCATTTTTGTCATTTTTGTCATTTTTGTCATTTTTGTCATTTTTGTCATTTTTGTCATTTTTGTCATTTTTGTCATTTTTGTCATTTTTGTCATTTTTGTCATTTTTGTCATTTTTGTCATTTTTGTCATTTTTGTCATTTTTGTCATTTTTGTCATTTTTGTCATTTTTGTCATTTTTGTCATTTTTGTCATTTTTGTCATTTTTGTCATTTTTGTCATTTTTGTCATTTTTGTCATTTTTGTCATTTTTGTCATTTTTGTCATTTTTGTCATTTTTGTCATTTTTGTCATTTTTGTCATTTTTGTCATTTTTGTCATTTTTGTCATTTTTGTCATTTTTGTCATTTTTGTCATTTTTGTCATTTTTGTCATTTTTGTCATTTTTGTCATTTTTGTCATTTTTGTCATTTTTGTCATTTTTGTCATTTTTGTCATTTTTGTCATTTTTGTCATTTTTGTCATTTTTGTCATTTTTGTCATTTTTGTCATTTTTGTCATTTTTGTCATTTTTGTCATTTTTGTCATTTTTGTCATTTTTGTCATTTTTGTCATTTTTGTCATTTTTGTCATTTTTGTCATTTTTGTCATTTTTGTCATTTTTGTCATTTTTGTCATTTTTGTCATTTTTGTCATTTTTGTCATTTTTGTCATTTTTGTCATTTTTGTCATTTTTGTCATTTTTGTCATTTTTGTCATTTTTGTCATTTTTGTCATTTTTGTCATTTTTGTCATTTTTGTCATTTTTGTCATTTTTGTCATTTTTGTCATTTTTGTCATTTTTGTCATTTTTGTCATTTTTGTCATTTTTGTCATTTTTGTCATTTTTGTCATTTTTGTCATTTTTGTCATTTTTGTCATTTTTGTCATTTTTGTCATTTTTGTCATTTTTGTCATTTTTGTCATTTTTGTCATTTTTGTCATTTTTGTCATTTTTGTCATTTTTGTCATTTTTGTCATTTTTGTCATTTTTGTCATTTTTGTCATTTTTGTCATTTTTGTCATTTTTGTCATTTTTGTCATTTTTTTCATTTTTGTCAATTTGTCATTTTTGTAATTTTTGTCATTTTTGTCATTTTTGTCATTTTTGTCATTTTTGTAATTTTTGTCATTTTTGTCATTTTTGTCATTTTTGTCATTTTTGTAATTTTTGTCATTTTTGTCATTTTTGTCATTTTTGTCATTTTTGTCATTTTTGTCATTTTTGTCATTTTTGTCATTTTTGTCATTTTTGTCATTTTTGTCATTTTTGTCATTTTTGTCATTTTTGTCATTTTTGTCATTTTTGTCATTTTTGTCATTTTTGTCATTTTTGTCATTTTTGTCTTTTTTGTCATTTTTGTCATTTTTGTCATTTTTGTAAAAAAAATTAATTTTTCAATTTTTGAAAAAATGGCAAAAATTACAGAAATGTTATTGAAATTTATTTTATTATAATTTGTTTTTTCGTTTTTGTAATTTTTGTTTCATTTTTTGTCATTTTTGTTTCACATTTATTTCAAAAGAATAGATTTTTTTCCCATTATTTTAAAGGCATTGCAACTTTCAATTCTCAGGAACTGAAACCGTTAAATGCTGCACCTATGTTAGAAAGCCAAGTCTAACTGAAGCACTTCAAAAGCGAATCGTGTCTCGCAACAACCACGCAAATGTTTTTGATTGGAACCTTCCAATTCCGCTTCAAATTTAATCTATTAGACTCGATTTTAGAACACAAGTGTGAATTTCTTTTCTTCATTTTATAAATAGCAATGCGATCATAAATAATACCACTCACTCGCTTGCGTCTTCGCCTTCGATTGCCCGATACTGTAGCTTCGTCCGGATAGAAGAAATGGTACGTTTTTATACATTTATTTTATATAGCTAGACGATACGATACTCTCGGATTGTCCGCTGCCCTCCAGCCAGCCAACCGGGCACCTGGTCAAAACGTTGGCCATCATCAAAGGCTTCCTCCATTCTCCATCCTCAAATCGACACACTTAAGATCTTGGACACTGCACTAGCTGCTTCTCCTTTCATGACGATGATGATGATGGGCCAATCGTTCCGAAAGAATTGTTGTAAGTTGGAACTAGCAGAAACCCACTATAGTTGCTACCACCCTTCCTGGATCCCGAATCTGAGTCTGAGCTGCGGCCATTCCACTTCACCTCACCTCACCTGGCATCAAACAACATTCACTCAGCAGATGGAATATCCGCTCAGGTTTTATTGATATAATTTTTATTGCTAGTGGCCAAATCATCGGAATGCCGGAGGCCGCCCAACCTTTGCCTGTCCACATCGATGTGCCATTGGCCCGTCCAATCTTCCCTGTTTCTGACCCCGTCTTTCCACTGAGTTCGGATTCCTAGATTGGAATGGATTGCTTGGGATCGAGTGTGGGTTTTACTACAACCACTGGTTTTTTTTGTCCGTTCCCTTCTATCTTCTCTGGCGGGTTCTTCTGGGAATAAATCTCGACTAGAACTTAAACCGACAAGATCATCAATCAGGCTAAGTGTGAAAAATTTAAATATTTTGATTTACTTCTCGCGCTATTTTGATGTCATAGAAAATATGATTCACTAAAATCAAGATGAAATGAGATGTTGCAAACCAATTTTAAATTTTCAATTCTCAATGCTCAATCCTCCCTTCTCCAGCCATAGTTCTTAATTCACAAGTTTTCATTCGTGGTTGTGGCCAAGGTTACCATGACATCGAGCATATTGTTTGGTCGTGCGAGGTTCATCTTGTCGCCAGAACGAATTTTATAGACTCCCTTAGGGCCCGAGGAAAACCACCCTATGTTCCAGTGAGAGATGTGCTAGCTGTGATAGACTTGGACTACATGTTCGAAATATATCTTTTCCTAAAAGCTATTGATCTTCGTCTATAATTCTTTTTATTTTCACATTTCCCTATCTATCTTCTATCTTTTCTTCAAAAAGTGAACTAGATATAAGCACACAATTGTAATCAAACAAAACGAGTTTGGCTCCTTAAAACCTAAAGGTATGAGCCGTTTCAAATAAAGAAATTACAAAAAAAAAAAAAGTTTTCATTCTCAGTTGTCAGTTCTTATTCCCCAATTCGCAGTTCGAGATTTATGCTCAATGCATAATTGACAAAACTGACAAAAATGACAAAAATGACAAAAATTACAAAAATGACAAAAATGACAAAAATGACATAAATGACAAAAATGACAAAAATGACAAAAATGAGGAAAACGACAAAAAGTAACAAAAATGGCAAAATGATCAAATGTCACACATTACAAAAATGACAAAAATGAAAAAAAATATAAAAATGACTGAACTGATAAAAAAACAAAAAATGACAAAAATAATAAAAATGACAAAAAGACAAAAATTTTAAAAATATATATAAAATTTAAAATGACCAAAAGGACAAAAATTAAAAATGTGTCAAAAATGATGAAAACGAAAAAAATTGACAAACATAACAAAAATGACAAAAATGGCAAAACTGACAAAATGTCACCCATGACAAAAATTAAGTAAATGACAAAATGACGAAAATGACAAAACTGACAAAAAAATGACATAAAATAACAAAAATTACAAAATTGAAAAAAATTTAAAAAAAACTAAAAAAAATAACCTCAGATAGAAATTAATGAAAAAAAAAATACTAAAATGGCAAAGAAAGAAATAAAAAAATATCAAAAATGGCAAAATTTACAAGAAGGACAAAACCAAACAAAAAAACAAAAGTGACAAAAATGAAAAAAGTGATGACAAAAATTTCAAAATTCATGGAAATGACAAAACGACACACATGACAAAATGACGAAATTTCTAATCGCAAAATGACAAAACAGACAAAAATTATGATAATGTTAAAATGGCATTATTTAAATAACATTTTCAATTTTAATAAGTAGGGAAAAGTCAGGTTAGACGGATACTTTCCATATAATTGATTATTAGGCTTCTCATTGACCACCTGAAGGAAAACCGGCAAATTTTGGTCGACGGTGTTTGAACAAACGTTTAAAAAAGTCACTTTGTCGAGTAAGACGAACACCTCAAGGTCGGGTAAAACAGACACATACATTGCCGGTCAAAAGTCTGGGATTACTCCCTCAAAAACATGAAAATTTTGATCGGCCTAAGCCGTCTTATGAAATATTGCAAATTTCATTCAAAAGCTCGTGAACAAAGCCTTCTTTGTATGTTTTTTACAAAATGTTTGTTTTTAGTTTACATTATCTAAACTCAGCTTAAAGTTTGGACATTTTCTAAAAGCGGTACCGTTAACTGGGGGAAACTTTGATCACCGGGGTAACTTCGATCAACATGATTTTTTTGCAGATAATCATCATTAGCTAAGTCTGAAGTTAAAATATCTGAAAACTGTTTTCTACGTTTGAAAACCTATAAATTGAGTTTCGGCTGAATTTGGTTTGTATTTGGAGATTTTTTTATATTACTTAAAATGTAGATTGAGGTTTTAAAACATTTTTTTTCGAAAACTCACAAACAAACACCTCTTCTGATAAAATGATAGCATTTAGAAGCAAATATGTTGTTTTATATGAAAGTTTAACTTTTTTCCTTATCATAGGTATAGTTTTAGAGTTATTTTTATGGTCATTTTATGATAATTTTTGGATATTTAAAATAACGGACATTTTCTATGAGATAGCCTGTAAAGAACCAATGGCTAAAAACCCCATCAAATGGTTAAGTTTGAATCAAAGCAGCTGAATCATTCAACCAAGTAGGCTCATACCACAACAGAATGGTTAAGTTTGAATAAAAAAAAAGTACATAGGAACAGTGAGAGGACCTAGGGAATTGCATGAAGGTAAAGTTTCATTTGTTTTTGAAGCCAAAAAATATTGAGAAATGTTTATAATATTTGTCCCTAAATGTATGCACAACATTGTCCATCTTTTGTGTATACCTATTTGTTTTTGAAAGAAAACGTTGAAAATTCAATTGAGTCCAAACAAAAAATTTCTTGAAAACATTTTTACATTGTAAAATTTTCAAAACATGCTACAAGTGTCAAAATTTCTACCACTTTTTCCCAACACGAGTGAACTTGCTCTTATGCCGTTTGCCGATAATCTGCTATCAATGATCATGCTCTATACTCCTTACCTCAGTAAGTATTTTGAAACTTTTTAGTGTAACAAAAAAGCAACCTATTCAAAAATATTCGAAAATGAACTAAAAAAGTGATCAAAATTCCCCCAGTTTACGGTACTTAATATTCAAACCCGATCATCTCATGATGGGGTGGACCAAATTTCAAAATTCAAGTTGCATTCGAATCCTTTTTTCATACTTATCAAAACACATTTGTTTTATTATGTGAAAAAAATGCAATGTACTTAAAATATAGCTATTAAAGTTATCGTCCTAAACTTTGGAATCATCTCGCAGTATTTATGATGTAACGGCCAAAAGTTTGAAATCAGTCTTTTAAAACATGCATTTTTATTCCACGCGTATCTCTGTTATCAAACAACGTATTTTTATCTGGTAAGCTGCTTTGGAAGCTAATGAGTTGAACTTGCTCTATGGATATTTAGTTGAAATATTTGAAGACTAACTTAATTAGAACTTTAGCTAAACTTTAGCATTTTTTGGTCCTTTTCACCAAATAGTACGACTGTTAAAAAAACATGCAAATTTGTTTTGACCATAACTTAGTTGTCTTACATTGCAGATCGGTAGGGCCTATTTGAAAGCTTATGAGCTTATTTGAATTTAATATCTATAAAGTTTCAAATCAGCTTACGATACGTCGTTTGATAACAGAGCTACGCGTGAAATAAAATGGCATGTTTTATAAGACTGATCAAAAACTTTTGGCCATTACACCATACTGCGGGGTGATCCCAAACTTTTGGATGACAACTCTAGTAGTAAATCGAAATCAAAAGTTTCTCATTTATTGGATTATCCATAATTTCACGAAAATCATGTTCAAAACAGTTTCGCCAGATACTAAACTTATAGACATGACACATTTCAACTTGAAGTGTTCCCAAACAGCACTTATCTTGGCATTAAATCTGGCAGTATACAAGCAAATTACTGTTTTATAATTATGCAAGCAAAAAAATGCAAATTAAATTCCTTTCAAATTTATCCCAATGAATCAAAGAAACTATTGGTTTTGAAAAGAGTAAAAAAATATATTTTGATTTTTTTTTGTTAATCAACCGAATCCCAGAATTTTTTCTACTTTATCTAAGGGCCAATGAGCCAATTGAATCCATAATTTTAAAGATTCCAAATGAATTATTGGGATGTTCAGATTTCAAAATTTCCTGAACATTGTTGCTGATGATCTGCGATTTCATTTAGGATTATGTAATATTTTCAAGATTCAATAACTTTTTATTGAAAAGCAGATATTTAAAAATTAAATTGATCGAAAAGAGATAATCTGTTTAGGCTACGATGGTTTCATGAGGTCATTTTATTTTCTGAAAATTTTCATGTAAACATCACTCAAACTTTAAAAAAAAAGTGTTCTTTTTATTGTAAATCATTATTTTCAATGATAAAACACTGGGGCAAGTGCAAACGGATATCATCACATTTTAACATTCATATTCTCTGAAAAAATGAATATTTTCAAAAAAAAATCAGTTATGTTGACAAAAAGAAATATCTAAGTATATACATTTGTCCCATTTATTGGTTCAAGTGAAAACACATAGCTCTTTTTCAGATGCGTCAGTGAAAAAACTTTGAGAAGAGTTTAATACTTGTTCTTGTTTGTCTTTTTTATCAACTTTCATTGATATATCTTCAGTTTTTCTACGGAATAAATTAATGCTTGGTACTTCAACTTCACTGAATGCTGTTCAACCAAGAGACCTTGATAATTTTCAATATATCCTTTATCCTTTCTGGCCATTTTAGAGATAAAATTATTAAATGGTAGACGTTTCATGGCTAAATGGCGCGTTTTCACGTGTTCTACCGTTTGGAATGACAGATATTAATATTATTTTTAACCCTTTCAGGTCATATTAAAAGTTCATCAAAAATCTGATGCCCCTGGAATATCTATCACAAAAAAAAACTTTTCAACAAAATAGTGGATGAAAAGTCTCTTCTATGTAGACAAAACATGTAGAACTAAAACACAATGTTTATGTTGAGTAAGTACTTAAATAGTGTGTAAACAAACAGTAAATGTGTAAACAGTTTTTCGTTCAATGATTTAAAAAAGATGAGCTTATTTAGTCAGGTTGTTTATTTGAGCCAAACAATTTTCAGATGAAGAAATAATTTATACATGTTTTGTAAAAGTTAAAAGTTTGCACTTGCTCTAGTTTACTTTGCTCATTGATAATTCTTCTGGAAAATGCATATCCTCACTTTGTGTTATGAAAAATTAGATTATTTTATCGATAAATTTAAATTACGCTTGCAAAAAATCCAAAGGTTCTCAGCATTCGGCCTATAAGTACTTCAATCCTATTTAATATATTTCAAACGAAAGACTCTTTTTCAGTTAATGTGTTTGTTCATTTTCATCGGATATTGTTGTTGTTCTAAAAATTTGAAGGCGCTTGATATCTGTCGAAAACATGTTATTCTTTTTTCCGTTTTCGATATGCACCAAAACTAACCTTCTAAGCGAATTGGATTATACAATTGTATGCAAATCTTCCAACTTTCTTTTTTTCCAACGTCTACAAAGCGTCATACCATTATTGCATATGCATCAGTATTAAATTCATATTTTTCAGAGTTCAATTGCTGTTTCAATAACCACGAACTTAAAATGGTTTTATTTTTTGAAATCGTTTATATGGTTTTGATTCGATCGGCAAAATATCAATCTTGGTCTCATGTAGGCGTCATTCATTCATATGTGCTGTACAAATGACCTAGGAATCAAGAAAAAAAAATCACATCTAGGCTTCATAGCGCCCACACGTGCATTGAAAGTATGCTTGAGAAATACGCGCCCAAATGTTCCCACTAATCAGTATGCTATGCAATGGTTACTATCCTCTCACGACGTATGTTCGCGACGCCTCAACCTTGGAGACGAAACTACAAACTACAAATTTAATTGTTACGGACAATTGATGCGACTTTTTGTTATTTTTATTCGATATAAACCGATTCGCATGCCTACAGAATATTCTAAAAATAGTTTCATTTTAATCGGTTGGCTCATTCCGGAGGAGTAGTACTACAAACACCGTTACAAGAGAATTTTATATAATAGATTTGTGTACCTATATCCTCTTTTCAAACAGGCTAAAGTGCATTCTAGAATTGCATGAACTTCTGCTTGGAATACTGTTGGCCAGTTTCCCATAGGAATTGAGATCCTGAGTCTAGGTCCGAACACCCCTGCCCCAGATCTATTATCCATTTTTGACCCATCAGTAAAGAATTCTATCGATCCGGAAGGAACCACAGGCCCACCTGACTCCCACACGTCCCTATCGTTGATAGTTACATTGTATAGTATGTCTAGATTTAAAACGGGTTCCATCCAGTCATCGTTCTTTACAATGAGTGAGTTAATTTTAAATATCTTCAGGATTTTTAGGTGTCCTGTAAGATCCCCCTCATAGAGAGTTTTGTTTTTGGAGAGTCTCAAGGCACTGCGTTCTGCCTCTAGCTCAATGAATTGATGTAGTGGCAGAATATTTAGTAGTGCATTAAGGGCCTCGTTTGATGTGCTTCACATGGCGCCAGTTATAGCCAGCGTTGCTATTCTTTGAAGCTTCGCTAGTTTCTTCCGGGCCGTAGCTTGCACAGTTTTTGGTCCACCATACTAAGGAGGCATAAGAGATTTTGGGTCTTATTATAGCTGTAAATATCCAAAAGATAATTTTCGGCTTTAGTCCCCATTTTTTCCCTACTCCTTTGCGGCAGACCCACAGAAATGCTGTAGCTTTGGCTATTACATGCTCTAATTGTGGGTTCCATGATAGTTTTGAGTCTAGTATGATTCCTAGATATTTCACTTGTGATTCGAAGTTTAGCCCTTCCCCATCTAGTGTTAGAGGTTTTAGTGCAGTTTTTCGTCTCGTAGTGAATGTTATCACAGTAGTTTTGGAAGGGTTAATGTTCAGTCCCTCTTCCCTGCACCAGAATAGTGCGTAGTTAAGTGCAGATCGCATTCTATTTGACAACACATTCTCATATTTTCCCCGAACTATTATAACTACGTCGTCTGCAAAGCCAATAACTTCGAATCCCATAGATACAAGTTTGTTTAGGAGGTCGTCCACGATCAGTGACCACAACATCGGTGATAGAACCCCACCTTGGGGACAACCCTTCGTTGGAGTGGCACTGATTGTAAATCCTCCCAAGCTTGCGTAAATGGTTCTATTTATCAGCATGGCACTAGTCCAGTCAACAATTGCTGTATGGCACCCTCGTCTTTTCATAGCTGATTCGATTAAGTTATGAGATGCGTTGTCGAATGCACCTTCAATGTCTAGAAAAGAAGCAAGTGCTATTTCTTTTGCCTCAATGGTCTTTTCTAGTTTTTGTGTTAAGGTATGTAGGGCCGTAACCGTAGATATCCCTTTTTTGTAAGCGAACTGAAAATTGTTCAGCTTGCTTGAGCTGAGATACCGCGATTTAATGTGCTCGTCAAGAAGTATCTTCTCCATTATTTTTAAGATAATGGATGTCAGACTGATAGGTCTGAATGCCTTTGGTTGGGTTTTATCTTTTTTCCCTGGTTTTGGGATGAAGATAACGCGCACCTTTCTCCACTGTGTGGGAATATGACAAAGTGTCATACTGGCGACGAACATCTCAACCAAGGCAGGTGCTACCATTTGTTTTGCTTGCTGTATTTGGATTGGTATAATCCCATCTTCACCAGCAGCTTTGAATGGCTCAAATGTACTTATTGCCCAGTTAACCATTGACGGTGTAAAGATTGCGCGCGATATGCGGAAAGCTTCATCGCGCCTGACATTCTGATTGGGTTGTTCAGCCGGAGTGTCCTTAACCCTAGTCTAAGGGGCATCCACATCACCAATTGAAATCTAGGTCCAGATTTTTATCCTAATCCTGATCTTGATGCTAACCTTAATCCTTATCATGATATCCTTGATCCAAATCCAGATCCTTAACCTAAAACTCGCGCGTTTTTTTCCTAACAAACTTTCAGTTTTCTACAAAAATTAATTGCTGTTCTCAAGGAAGCCTTGAATTTTAAATTAAGCTATCTTAGGGCGCTTATTACGTTAAAAAAATCAACTAACAAAAAAAGCTGTAGGGTTTACTGTTTCTGAATCAACGACGAATTAAACTGAAATTCAAATCGCCAAGGAACTTGATTTCGCGAGGTTATCAAACACTACTCGACCCCGTGTCCGTGGCTACATGCAAAGAAAACTTGGATTTTGAAACAAAACAAAACTGACTTTGATTCAAAACACTCAGTTTTTTTTAATCAAACTCCTGTTTTCTTTGAATCAATGAATTCTCGTTCTGATTCAAATGAATAATTTTTGAAAGAAAGAATTAATTTTTTGAACCAAATAATTTTGGAATTTGGTTTTAAACAAATTCTTTGATTCAAAAGACATTTTTTCAATTGCATATGTCTTTTAAAACAAAGTAAATTTTCTTTCAACCAAAGAAAAATGTTTTCAACAGAAAGGAATAATTTCTTTAAGTTAAAACTTCAAACTTAGAAGATAATTTGGATTGAGCAAGTACCGAATTTCGAATTAAGTTTCGCCGGTCGTGTTAAAAATCAAAACTAGTGAATCAGAGATAGCTATTTAGGAGGATTCAGGATGAGGAATGCATACCATGGTAAGTGCGTGTTAATCCATTAGTCAAAAAGTGAATATTTAAGATTTTATATAAACTTTTGCATTGTTACAGGACCACGGCTGATTCCGCCCAAAATCCAGCGGTCTGATTATCTTCGGGCCGATCTTCAGCGGCAATCACCAGTTGGATGACCGGAGTTGCTTCCGGAAGTTTATTGAGCGGTCCAAGAAGAATGCCCTCAGGCCAAAATTTAGGACCGGTTAATTCCATTATAGTGAACCAGTGTTTGTGTTAAGTTTGTAATAAAAATGAATTTAAGATGTAAATTGTTTCTTTTTATTGTTCAAAATTCTTAATTGGAACTTCTGAACAACAGAAAATATTTTTTCCAATTGGAATAAAAGGAAAATATTTCAATGAACCAATCCTTTTAAATCTAAATCTAAATTACATTGTAGCAAACGAAAACAACTTTGCATCAAATGAAACTGTTTTTTGTTTCAAAGCATTAAGATTTTGACTCAAAGATTTTTCAAAAGAAAAATTCTTTGAAACAAAGGAAAATGTCCTTGAACCAATGGAATTTTTATTTATCCCAAAATCAAAGGAAAAAATCCTTTGTTTTTGCGGCACTTTCCTTTGAAATAAAAAATCTTTTTTCTGCGTGTAGTTTAATACTAAACCGCTTCTAATAAGTTTCTCCCTAATAACATTGCATAATTTTGTTTGTTTCTGGTGGTGGCCTCAAAACCACACTCCACATAAGGTACCGAAACGAGCTAATCAAGGGACTAAAAAGAGAGGCCCGCAAGGTAGAAAATTAATCGCATCTCTCTTAGCTCTAGCTGGTCCTAGCTCTGCGTTGTGCATCAGATGCGTTCCTTGCCAAACTTAAAAACTTGGCAAGGTACTGTTGCGGGTACATGCAAATATTATTAACCGACTAACGATTGGTGTTTGTAATAGCTGAGAGTCCAAACTCGAAACGAAGTACCTTGCGCGAAACAACTGAAAAACTGGTAATTGATTGGGCTGCTGCTACCTCATTTCTTCCATTCATATAACACGACCGAAAATGATCAATCCACATTTATGCATTTGATTGGCGTTATTTCTTTCCGTTACAAAACATCTACCTGTCTACCTATTACAAATGAGGTGGGTGATGAAACACTGCTGTTGCTGCTGGGGCGCACGTATGGAAACGTGTGAACGGTGGAGATAAACTGTCCATCAATAGGTAGAGAATAACTGGCTTCTGTCTGTCATCCAGCTGCTAGAAAACAACATGTGCGCTTAGCTAAGTAAATGAGACACTAGCGCACAAAATCACGTTTCGCGTAATTCCTTTTCGGACTTCTGCCGTTAGTTAATAGGCCGAGAGGTGGCCACATCAAACGGACAGGTTTCTACAGCAGCTGGTCCAACAATCTTCTCCACAACTTTCGATCCGATTTGAGCAAATATACGCGTCCAATGAATGAAATTGCTGCTCGCTTTGCTTCCCTTTCCTTATAATTCATTATCGTGTCAAATACCAACCATCCAAATGTTGTTTATGTTTTCAATTCCCGTCGATTCAACCATCCTCCGGGCTTTTTACCCCCGGGAGATTGCGTAACAGCAAGCCAAGTACCGGAATCGTTCAAACATTCGACACAACTATCTAGACGACCCGAAATAAATCAGTCGACCAACAGTTAAATCTATTAGGTTCCATGCGCCTAATAATTTATTCATAAGTCCTAGGTATAAATCTAATTAATGAACACTTTCGTTTTTCAGTCGTTGCTGGGCCAGTTCTAGCCGATGTCTGGCCGACACTTCCATGAACGCGATAAACTCCTCATCGAGCTGATCGAACTCTGGTGTTGGGTTTTGGTCCGGTGAGATGTCTTCATCACAGTGGCCGCGATCTTCGTCATCTCCGTCGTCACTTTCGGTATCGCTGAAGGTTCCGCGGCTACCTGCAGCTGGAACCATTCTGGCCGCCGATGGTTGCGATTTATGATCTATGGATTAAAATAATGAAAAAGAGTACATAATCTGGTAATGATTTATAAGACAATGAATATAGGAGATGATAGATCTATAATGTAAAAAAGAATATATAAACCGCAACCCTTGGCGTAGAGGATAGCCTTCAAGTCTTTTAAGCCAACGGTCTTGAGAACGAATCCCAGTTACGACATGAAAGAGGTTCTTCAAACCTTTGATTATTAGTATCCGTCTATAATTTTCATTACTTTCATTTGATATTCTTCCTATTAGAATGTATAGTTCACCGAAATGCCATTCATCATTCAATTAAATAAAAAAAACCAGCGGTGATAATCTGTTAACATAGAATATAGATTTTATATTGTTTATTCGATTGTGTAATTTTTTTTGAAGATTATTGTAACCCCGAACATGCTATATCTTAGTCTTAAATAATTTTTATATGAAAATATTAATCTACGCTTACCGGAGTGATCCCTTCGATGTAACTAGCAATGGATATTCTTTTTTCTTCGTGTGCGAATAAAGTGCTGCTTTCGGATATAAGTTGCTTCCAAATGTTAATGTCGGAAATCATCTGCCTTTGAAAGACGTTGAATTAGACCTAACGAACCAACTCTTGTCTTTCACCAATCCTATTGTCATCATACGGCCGTTCTGTCGCTGTAAATAAAAAAAAAATGGGAAAAATACAATTAATTTTAATACTTTAAGTTTGTTTAAGTTTGAATCGAAAAAAAAATATGTAAAATCAATTTAGAAACAATCTGAGGTATGGATTTGTAAATGAGGCCGTTTCAGAAAATATATATACGTTCTGATTTTGAAATTCTGAACAAACGAATCATAGGTAACACACTTGAAAAAAACCAAGTGAGTTTCGGAAATCTTTTATGCAACATTATTAATAATTGATTAAAATTCAAATTTCCATCCGAAACTAGCCAGGACTAGTTTGGCTTCGAAACTTTATTTCCGTCAACTTCTATCCTCTTCTCCCCAAAAAAATGCAGCACAAACCATCATCCTGATCTATTATCCGAGAGGCAACCCCTAAAAAATCTAACCACTTTCGATCCTACAAAAACAGTCGGATGAATTTCAATCGAAAAAAAACCATGATCGATTATGCAACGCGTTAAAAGAAGGGGCGCGATCAATGATGGTGTCAATTGATGAAGCCAATGTTGTCGATAGAAGAAAAAAAAATTGAGTGCAAAAAATGGACGGCAACAACCCTCAGCATCCATCCATAGAATGGCTAGGCTAGGCTATAGGGGTATCGTTTTGGAGGCCTACCGACTATTTGTAGCTATATAGCTAGCAGCAGCTTCAATAGTACGGCTAATTTGAATTGCCCCAGAGAGCTCCGGCTTTGTGACCGCGTGCGCCGTTTTTGGTATCCGTGTTTTGATTTGGACATCGTGAAGTGTTTGGCATTACACACGTACATACCTCCGACTCCTCTTGAGGTCCACCGCTTTAATCGGCATCACATCGAATCGCATGGCAGAGGCAGCAGCACCGTTTGTGTATTGATCGTTGTAAAATGCTACCGACTTTTAGGAATGTTTTCTCATCTTTACGGCCAGAGGCACAGATATTTGGACAGGCAGATTTGCGCGTGATAAGCGAGCATTAATGCAGGTCAGATGGCATGTTGCGTCAATATCTGTAAAGCTTTGGTATCGATCTCGAAAAGTAATGCCCGCAGATTCAAATTTCAACACCACGTATGCAATTAAAGATCGAACCATTAATTATGCGGTTCAGATTTCTAACTTACTCTTACAGGTGTTATCTTGATTATGAATTATGGTTTCGTAACAGTTCATCCTGAAATCTTAATTCCGATTACGTAAAGGATGATACGGTCAAAATTTGGTCAAGGGAAAACGCATGTAAATCGGTGAATTCGTTTATTTAAAAAATCAAATTAAATTTCTTTTTCAAGTTTGATAAGTATAAAACTCAGGAAAAATATTCAGTTAGGCTTCCGCTTTTCCAAGTCCGAATTGCCGGGCCTTACGCTTAACCCGTGCCATCAGATTTTGTACAGCCACCTTGTCCACTTTCTTCGCCGACAGTTTGTCTTGAACTGCTGCTCGTCCTTAGCAGTTTTTTTGGTCTTCTTTAGGTTCCGCTTGACAATAGCCTGCACGTTGTTGGCGGCGTACCACTCCATCGCCTTTTTACCGTAATGGCAAGATGTCAAATCCGGCCAAAACAGTACGGAACAACCGTGTTTCTTCAGGAAAGGCAGCAGACGTTTATTCAAACACTCTTTCACGAAAGTTTCTTGGTTGACAGTCCCGGAAGCTATGAAAATGCTGCTTTTCAAGCCACAGGTACAGATGGCTTGCCAAACCAGATATTTCTTTGCGAACTTTGAAAGTTTCATGTGCTTAACAATATCTACTACCTTTCCCCTTCCTTTTGTCGTATGAAACTCCTGTCCCGGAAGCTGCTTGTAGTCGGCTTTGACGTAGGTTTCGTCGTCCATTACCACGCAGTCAAACTTCGTCAGTGTAGGAAATAAGGTGTATGAAGGTGAAAGGAAATTAAAGTTACGAATAAATACATAAATTGAATTCTTTCGTAATCCATAATGAGTAATTTTCTGACGAAATAGTTAAAAATGTTTACTCAAATGTTGCAAAACAGCGGAAGCGTGTAACGGAGAGAATGAGAATTGTCAAGGAGTTTAGGAGCGACTAAAGGAGATGAGAGAGAGAAAGAAAGGAAGTGAGTGACTTCGGAAAAAAGAGAAGACATTCAGTTGGTTAAATTTGGAAGTAGCTGACGCGTTTTGTTATCGCAAAAAAAAAATGTGTTTTGTTATGAAAAGTAGTGCGAATTCAAAAAACAAGGCCCAGAGTCACGACAATGGCGCACCTGCTCCCTCAGGGTAAGTATGCGGTCACGATAAGGATGAAAATTTTTAAGAAATTATAAATTGAAAAATCTTTGGAACACAAAATGGCGGCAAGTGATGCGCAAGTGGAATTCCGCACGTATTTATTAGCGGAGGGTTGAGATTGCGTAGGTTATTAAAAACGTCAGACTGGTAGATCTGAACGAAGAAACTACTGATGGTGTCAGACTGAAAGTTCTGAATATAACCCTGTTTAGTGTTGGCTATCTGAATAGGAGAAGTAAATGTCAGACCGCAGATTCTGAACATGCATGTAAACGTCAGACTGAAAGTTCTGAACGTCGGAATAACTAATAAAATCTGACAGTTTGGATCCAGAAAAGAGTCAAACTGAAAGTTATGAACATAACAATGTTTAGTTTGGTGACTATCAGAATGAGTATCTGAATAGAAGAAGTAAATGTCAGACCGCAGTTTCTGAACATATATGTAGATAAACGTCAGACTGAATGTTCTGAACGTTTGAATAATTGATAAATTGGACAGTTGGATCTATATAAGGGAGTCAGACGAAAGTTTCTGAACCTCGAAGAATACTGTACTGTATCTTTAACTAAAATCGTTTGATCGAGCGAGAGGTTTCGTACTGTTAGTATAAATTTGAGCGAAAGGTTTTAATTCGGGGAAGGGGTTTTAATTTCGGCACTATTAAAAATGTGGTAAATTTCATCTAGTGGAAGATTTTGATCAAACATACATTTAAACGGACGTTCTTAATTTTGTGTAATAGAATCGAGCAAGGGGTCCCAATCTGATGAAGTTAATCGAGCGAGAAGTCTGATAAAAATAAAAATATTTAGAGAGAAGTCTCGAATCAAATCAATCAAATAGTACTAGAAATTTCGATTGTAAATCATAATTAGTTCGATGATTGTATAAATGAAGAAAAGATTTTAAATGTAATGTTCAGTGTGGAAGCAGTAAATACTACCTAATGTGATAATATTAACTAAATTTCACTATGGTGATAATTTTATAGATTTGCGGACTTGATCTAAAGGCAATTTAATAAAAAGTGAACCTGTAACCTGCGTTTGCTTCATATCTGTTAAGGTTAAACATGTAAGACAAAGTTAGATCTGAGTCGGAAAACGGAGTCTTAATTAAAAGATCTTAAGCTTAGTAATAACAATAATCACACTGACATGACACTTAGAACAAAAATTCAAAAATTTTCTGTCTAAATGTATACAAAGTATCAAAGCTAATAGGAACCAAATTATCAGAAATCTTAATTTGCGATTTTAATACTGAGTTGGATTGAGACAGTTTTGAATACAAATAAATTTAAAAAAAAATCTATATGAAACGTGAAACGAATTTCTCTAATTGATGAAATGAAATTAAAAAGATCCGTCTAAATTGGCATAGGTTTTTGGTAATGTGGAAACGATGTTTTAAAAGGATTTTAGCTAGTCACTTAATTTAAAATCTTATTACTTTGAAATGAGAACTGAATGAAGTCTACAATATATATATTGAATTGTTAAGAAAAATGGAAACCTCAAATATTACTCGAAGCCGATTCTGAAATACGAGAGAAGGAGTTTGATCATAAATCTAAAATTGAAATCAAAATATAAAATGTGAATACATTGGAAAAGAGGAAATTTAACATGTGAAATCCGAGTTTTAATTTTAGATGCAAAAGAGTAACCTGTCTTACGGGGACTGGATTCTGAAACACATATTCGCACGTGAATAAATATTTGTTTTGTAATCTTGGGTCTAACTCTGAATTTGAACCAATTTAATCATCAACAAGTAATAACACAAGTTGTCTAATGAGACGATATAAAAGTTAAAAAAAAAGTTGAAGCGTAATTACCATCAAGATAGTTTCGGGAATGAAGAAAAGTAATAATTATGACAATATTCCGAACAGTCAAAAGAAGCAGAGCTTAGCATCCTATTCGAGTTCAAATTCTGGCGAAAGAAACATTATCGGAATATTCATTCAGAAAAAATTCAAGAATAATTGCAACCTAAAAAAAAATACATGTCTCAAGAATTGATTAGGTACTTTTAAAAGAGCAAAGGATTGTCATTATAAGCGCCCTAGTTTCGAAAATGATCTATTTTGAAATAATTAAATGTTACAGCAATATGAATCCTACTCTTTTTTGTAATATGGGTGGTCAGTGATGTACCTCGATCTTTTTCTACCAATTTGGGAATAAAAAGAAACGTAGATGTTTAAGTGAAACGAACCCAAGAAAAAAAACATTAAAAAGCTTAAAAGAGTATTCAGTTTCTAAAACCGATGTGATTTTCGGTTTGACTTCGCAAATTCGATATTCGATAGCCTGAAGGATTCAGAGCAACGCTTTCATATAACATGAGGATGTACCACATGTATCTACTAGGATACATTTTCGTATCTCTTTCAACGAAAAATTCATGAGATAAACGCATGTTTTATCATAGCTTGCTATTTGAAGCTGACAGGAGCATTCTGTACCTGAACGGATCGCTTATGAAAGTACCGTGTTTGAAGGTTTGTTACTGCTATATCAACTGTATTGGTACTTTAAAACAGCTTCATTTCCTGCGATGATTTATAATTTCTTACATAATCAATTTTGGAATGGACAAATGAAAAGCGGGATGTTTAGTCTTAATTCGTACAAGAACACAAATACGAATAAAAAAAATATAAAATTTAAATTTCATTGTGTCACAAAACAAACAGTATCATTTATAAATTTGCTTAAAATCGCAGACTGATATAAAATATCTTCTATTCACATTTGAACCAAATACAGTGTTAGATATTGAAGCTTGAAAATCTTACAAATATGAATGATAACGTTTATCGAGAAAATAAAGTGAAGGGCAATTTTTAATTTTCATAAAAAAAAAAAGAAATTATTTTTCAGCAAAATCACCAATTTCTTTTATAAGGTCCGTACAATAAGGAAAATTCGAGTATGAAGTCCGTAAAAATGTTCAATTCTAGGAATCACCAGATCTGGAATCATTATAACTGAATGGAGAACTCAAGCAAATCTCTGCAGGGATCGCGGAATAGTTTTCAAAAAGAAATTAATATCCGAAAAATGTAATACAGGAAAGCTCATCTATCAGTTCGCCTCTTAACACCGGAGAAAAAAAATGGATTTTTAATGGATTCAGTAGTTAAGAAATCTTCACCGACTGCATATTATAGTTGTGATTTTGGTGTCATACTCGCACTGAACTATTAAGTACTTACTCCTGAACTTGAAGAATAAGTCTGTAGAACTACTGAAGTCACAGCACTATTTGGTAAAAGCGAAGAATTTTTCGAAGAGCAATAGTAGTAGTGGCACAATTAAGGATATACAATTACGGATTCGTTTCACAGAGATTGAAATAAGTAAAACAAATACTGGGCTTATTCACAATTTGATTCTGCAGAATTTGTAAACCACTTCGTGACTTGGACGTGAAAATCTAATCCTGATCCCTGATTAGTTTTGTTTTACTTTACCAATCCAGGGCTGCTACAACCTACAACAGGGAATAGGGATGTTTTCAGCTTTCGATAATTACACACTTCATCAATCCAACCAATCGCGGTTCTTAAATCTATTTGAAAGATTTAAAAATTTGAAAAAAAGGTCCAAATTGTTTTGAAAAAATCAAGTAACCCTATTTGAACTACAAAGTAAAAATATACTGATTTTTGATAAACCTTAGTTGTTTTCATTATTTGTAAAAGCAATTAACAATTTTCAAAGAAAATTATCAATGAAATTTCATATGAACAGTTAATCAGAAAATATGGTTATGTAGGATTTTTTTTAAAACTTACAGTAGAGAAGGGAGGTAATGTACACACAACGAAAAAAATCTGTAAAATCACATCACATGTGATGTAAATAAAAAGAAGCATCATATATGCCGGAGTTTTCAGTGCTAGTTGGAAATTACACGCCAGTGAAATGTTGCAACGTGTAAAATAAAAAATGATGTAAAATATGGCAACATGTAAAATAAAAATGATGTAAATTATAAAACCACTGAATATTGGAAGAAAAACTTTCCAATTGGAATCTGTTTTGTTTTATTTATTGGTATTTATGATTCAATAATGGAATTATCTCATGTCATAATAAAAATAAAACCTTTTTGTAATTAATTTAATTTATTTCATTTGGTGACAATGATTTTTCTAATCTCACAATTTTTTATATTAGGAGTCACATTTACACTTTTATTTTTTCTCGAAAACCGGATCTAAAGTTGAATAACTTCTGCTTCCAGAACCGCTTCCTGCTTCACGAAGATCTCTGGGAACTTTAATCGCGGGAAAACTGCTTAAACAATACTTTTTGTTGCACGACTTTGACTTGACACTTTGTTTAATTTTGTCTGATCCTATTAAATTAAAATTCAATGTCCTCATCACATTCCATGTCGTGTAATTTTAAGAAATTTCTATTTCCATTACATCACATATGATGTAACAAAAACGAAGCATCACATATGATGGAATTTTCAGTGCGAGTTGAATATTCCACGTCTGTAAACTTCAAAAGACGTGTAAAAATTAAAGACATGTAAAATATTAATGACGTGTAATATTTAATTCGCACTGAAAATTCCGTCGTATGTGATGCTTCTTTTTATTTACATCATATGTGATGTAAATTTACATCAAATAATCGCGTTCCATGTCAAGTAATATTTGTGTCATACGAATTCAGTGCTGTTAAGGATTCAACTTTTTTTAATTTGTAAATTTACATCAATAAATCGCGTTGCACGTCATGTAATGATACAGGTTTTCAATTTCAGTGTTGTTAAGGATTCAGATTTTTTTTGTGTGTAGGAAATAAGGTGTATGAAGGTGAAAGGAAATTAAAGTTACGAATAAATACATAAATTGAATTCTTTCGTAATCCATAATGAGTAATTTTCTGACGAAATAGTTAAAAATGTTTACTCAAATGTTGCAAAACAGCGGAAGCGTGTAACGGAGAGAATGAGAATTGTCAAGGAGTTTAGGAGCGACTAAAGGAGATGAGAGAGAGAAAGAAAGGAAGTGAGTGACTTCGGAAAAAAGAGAAGACATTCAGTTGGTTAAATTTGGAAGTAGCTGACGCGTTTTGTTATCGCAAAAAAAAAATGTGTTTTGTTATGAAAAGTAGTGCGAATTCAAAAAACAAGGTCCAGAGTCACGACAGTCAGCATAGTCGTGTACAGCCTCCGGGATCGCGCTTTGGTCGTCGTATTTTGTTTATCATCGCGATTTGAAGTCACTACCTTCTTGTAAGTCGATAGTCCGGCTCGTTTTTTGGCTCGATGCACGGTTGTAGACGATACACCCAGCTTATTTGCGGCATCTCGGAGAGAGAGGTTAGGGTTTCGCTTGAAACTACCGGCAACTCTCTTTGTCGTCTCAGCGGCTTCCGGTTTTCGATTTCCCCTCGATCCAGACTTCTTGGCTGTCGACAAACGTTCCCCAAACACTTTAATTACATTTGTAACGGTTGATTTGGCAACTTTTAGCTATTTTGCCAGCTTTGCATGCGAGTAGCTCGGATTTTCGCGATCCGCGAGCAAAATTTTGATACGCTGCTCTTCTTCCTTGGACGGCATTTTGACAACTGAAGAGTGAATTCCTAAATCAAAATAGGAGCAACATTCTACACACACACACCTTCAAAATGAGGGCTGTTCAGGTTTTTTAAATACAAAATTGAAAGAAATACGTCAAGTTGATATTGACCAAATTTTGACCGTATCACCCTTTAGTCGAGACGTTTCTAAAAATTTTATTTACATTCACAATATCTCTTGGTGCAATAAAAAAGGTTATAATTTGAATGATAAATCTTTTTTTTATTCTATAACTTAGATATCGAAAACATCTCTTTCTCTTCATTTTAAACGTTCCGATTCTTGTCATAAATTTAACTATGCATTGAATGTTCGAAAAAAAAAAGCATGATATTGCTCAAACAGTCATCGTCCACGCTGACCCCAGTGTACTTGATTGCAGTTTGTATTTTCGTATTATTTGTATTAGAATTTTGTATTGTTTGGAGGAGATAAGGGCATAAAGAGCACCCGGAGCGAAGGGGACATCCCTCTTTTTCATGGAGACGCGTATTTTCTCTGATGAATTTTCACGGGAAATAGTTTTAAAAAAATCGAGCCGGGAGGACAGCTTAATTCTATCATCAATTTGAAAATCAAGCGGGTTGTGAGAGCAGCTTCAGATAAGATTGAACCTTAAAGCGTGTCGAGTTGGCGGCTTTAATATCTTTTATCGATTTCAAATTAAGCGCATTATGAGAGGACAGCTTGCGATAAGTTCGAACTTTGAAGCGAGTCGAAAGGACAGCTTGGAACTTAAAAACCGGTCAAGAGGATAGCTCAATTATCTAATCAATTTTAAAATCAAGTGGGTTGAGATAAGATTTCAAGTTCAATCTGCGGCAGCTTGCGATAACATCGGACTCTTGATAACTGGTTAAAAAATAACTTATACAAGATTAACAGTGGAAAAGACTTATTAGCAGCTTGATGGAGAGATTAATTTAGACTGAGAAAATTTTCACGGTTGTTTATTGTGATTTTCTCGACTAAATAGACTTCGTTGAACATTTTTCGATCTGTCAAATATTGTGTTCTAAGATTTCGTTCACCTTTTTACCGTAGATTCTTGATTCCTTCAGATTGTTGATACTTTTGTTTCGTTTTTTTTTTTTTTTGTCAAAAAAGGTTTTTATAAATATAAATATATGGTCAAGCAATAATTTATCTTAGTAGACAAATATATGAACTGAAGGCAGGTTTTTGGTTGAACTTCGTGAAATTTGTAATGTAAATGAACGTTTGTAATCTAGAAAGAGTAGATATAGTTACGCGTCTTTGTTAGCAGTCTTCAAAAGTCAGGTTATGCTTAAAAAAGGATTGGATATTGAAAACCTATGTAGTTCAAATCTGTTAGAAGTGTAATTTGGTTTAACGCCAATTGATATCTGCCCAGTTCTGATTAACAGTGTAAAGAGAAAACGTCAAATAAAGTCAGTCTTGTTCTTGTTCTGCTCACAATCGGACGCGTTTTATTTCGCTCTGCGCTTAACCTTAAAAGGTTATGGTCCCAGGAAAACACGTGTTTCTTTTGTTCGCTTCGGAGTCGTAAAAGTTGTCGATAGTTTCGTTACGGACTCGAAAAAGTTTTCCCGTTCATGCTGTTGCCGACAGCCATCTAGAATATGTGAAGGATAAAATAAGTCCGAAACAAATATGGGATGGTTTGCATAATGTGTTTCAACGGAAGAGCATTACAAATCGGTTTTTGCTCAAGCGACAATTGCTTTCGATGCGGTTTAATGAAAACGAGCGATTGCAAGATCACTTTTTACGGTTTGATCAATTAGTGCGCGAAATTAAGGGTGCTGGTGCTAGAATGGAAGAAGAAGACGTGATCTGTCATCTGATGTTGACGATGCCAGAGTCTTTTGATGCCGTGACCACGGCCATGGAAGCAGTTTCGGAGAACCTTACGATGGATTTGGTTCGGCAAAAGTACCTCGACGTAGAGGCTAAGCGCGGTGGAAACCGGCTTGAAGCGGAGACGGAGGAAGCGGCTTTTGCCGGAAAATCTAAGAAGAAGCTCAAGTGTTTTGGTTGTGGTGGGTTTGGCCATAAAAGAGCACAGTGTACCAAAGCGGGATCTAGTGAAAGTGGTAGTCAAAAGCAGTGGAAGAAAAGTGAAAGTGCATCGCAGAAAGCGAATGTCGGGGCCAGGGGCGTGTCGTTTGTGGCGACGGATAGCCAGCATGAAATTGCTGCGGCTAGTAATGTTGCTGAGGCAAAGTGGTTCCTGGATAGTGGAGCTTCCGAACACATGTCAAATGACAAGTCGTTGTTCGCAAGTTTGAAGAAGCTGGAAAAGCCAATTGTCATCCAGACGGCGAAAAGTGGCGCGAATCTACTGGCAAAGCATAAAGGTCGTGTAGTTGCTAGTGCTTTAGTTGACGGACAAAAGATCTGCATAAATATCGAAGATGTGTTGTTTATTCCCGAACTGTCGTTGAACCTCCTTTCTCTCCGACGATTGGAGAACACTGGTAAAAGAGTTACTTTTTATAGTGGACGTGTGACTGTCGAGGACGAAGATGGAGTGGTTGCTTATGGGAGGCAGATGGGAAAACTTTACTGTATGGATCTTGTCTGTGAGAAAAGTGAAGTGATCGATAAAGCGCTAGTGACTGGAAAAGTGAGCCAGCAGATGCAACTGTGGCATCACCGGTTCGGCCATCTGGGAAACGACAATCTAGTGAAACTTGTGAAGAAGAAGATGGTGAATGGCCTGTCTGTGGATGACGTGAAAAGTGATTCGGTGAAGTTCCTGTGTGAGCCGTGCCTTAAGGCGAAGCAAACTCGAAATCCTTTCGAATCGAGATCCGAGAAGCGTTCGCGAAGACCCCTCGAGATCGTGCACAGCGATGTGTGCGGTCCTATCAATCCGACGTCATGGAATGGGAACAAATATTTTGTTACATTCACGGACGATTTCACGCACGTTACCGTGGCTTATGTGATGAAATCGAAGAGTGAGGTTAAGGATTGTTTTGCGGAATACGAGGCAATGGCCACTTCGCATTTTGGGAAGAAGATTTCGCGGCTTCGGTGCGATAACGGCGGCGAGTATACGGGAGGAGCCATGCAGAGATTCTGCAAGATGCGCGGGATTCGGCTGGAGTATACAGTGCCGTACACCCCCGAACAAAATGGTGTCAGTGAAAGACTAAACCGTACGATAGTTGAAAAAGTGCGCGCGATGATGGAAACCAGTGGTTTGCCTAAGAATATGTGGTCCGAGGCGGTTCAAACCGCAGTATACGTACTGAATCGAAGTCCGACGGTCGCGGTTGATGGTGACGTGACACCATACGAGGCGTGGAATGGTCGTAAACCGGATGTCGGGATCCTTCGCGTGTGGGGAAGCGTATGCTACGTGCATATCCCAAAAGTGTTGCGTAAGAAACTGGACTCAAAAAGTGAAAAAGTTATATTCGTCGGGTACGCGGCAAACGGCTACCGGTGCTGGAACGGCAAGAAAACTTTCGTGGCGCGCGACGTGATTTTTAACGAAGGCGAGTTCGGGTGGAAGCGACTCGAGAAGTGTGTATCGGACAATAGTGAAGTGATCATCGTTGAGAAAAGTGTACCTCGTAAAAAGGAAGATCTGGCTGAGTCTGGAGATGACTCCGAGCCGGATGGTGCAGTGGATCCTGTGTCAGCAGATGAAGAAACCCCCGCAGCTGATGAAGAATCGGACTCAGAAGAGATGCATTCCTTTCGTGAGGAGAGTGACGACGATGTACCTGGTGTCCGACGAAGTCAGCGAGCCGTAGCTCCACCAGTTTGGCATGACGACTATGACATGACGGCGTTCGCTCTTAGCGCTGAAGAGTTTGTTGAGAACATACCGTCAAGTGTAGAAGTGTTGAAAACTCGCAGTGATTGGCCTATGTGGAAAAAGGCCATTGAAGACGAATTGGAGTCGTTGAAGAAAAATAACACCTGGAGCTTGGTCGAATTGCCGAAAGGAAGACGAGTGATTGACAACAAATGGGTGTTTAAGGTGAAGAGAGACAGTGAAGGCCAGGTTGAGCGATACAAAGCCAGACTTGTTGCTCGTGGCTTCACCCAGCGAGAAGGTTTCGATTACACAGATACCTACTCCCCGGTGGTCAAGATGTCCACACTACGTATATTATTGTCTCTCGCCAACCAGGAGAATTGGCTTATTCACCAGATGGATGTGAAATGCGCATTCCTGAATGGAGTTCTGGACGAGGAGGTGTTTATGCGGCAACCGTCTGGATTTGAGCGGGGAGGATCGCTAGTATGCAGACTGAATAAAGCAATTTATGGTCTGAAGCAGGCCTCACGTAGATGGAATCAGCGGTTTCACGAATTCATGAGTCGTCTGAAATTCGTGAGGAGCGAGCACGATTTCTGCCTCTACTCGTCGTCAGACAACGGAAGTGTTATGTATGTCGTCATCTATGTGGATGATATACTCATCATGGGCAACTCGAAAAAGGCGATCGTGAAGTTGAAGCGGCAGTTGTCCGAGGAATTCGAAATGCGAGATCTTCTGGAGGTACGAAGTTTTCTCGGCCTGAACATCAAACGTGACCCGAAAGGCCAAGAAATGATCATCGACCAGAAAACGTATTTGAAAGGTGTCCTCGAACGTTTCGGAATGAGTGACTGCAAACCGTCAGCCATTCCAATGGAGCCGCACTTGAAACTCATGAAGGGGAAAGACGCCAAGGAGTTTACCACGAAGCCGTATAGAGAACTTGTTGGCTGTCTCATGTACCTGATGGTGACAACAAGGCCGGATATCTGTGCGGCTGTCAATTACTTTGCCGGATTCCAATGCTGCGCTACAGAAGAGCATTGGGTACATCTTAAGAGAGTGTTGCGTTACCTGCGAGGGACGATGGATTACCAGCTCGTATATCGCCGACAACAATCAACAGAAACTCTCTTGGCCTATGCAGACGCTGATTGGGGTAACGACCCTAACGATCGTCGCTCGGTGTCGGGATTCGTCATCAAATTGTACGGAACAACGGTGGCATGGGCGACCAAAAAGCAGTCTTCTGTGGCCCTCTCAACAACGGAAGCGGAACTGATGGCACTCTGCCTTGCCAGTTGCGAGCTGATGTGGATAGCACACCTGCTGAAATCGATTGGACGTACAGTTAAGGAACCGATCACGATACTTGAGGATAACCAGCCATGTATTTCCTTGACTACTGAACCCCGGAAGCAGAAGCGGTTGAAGCACGTCGAAATTCAGCATTTCTTTGTGAGAGAGCTCGTCGAATCAGGTAGGCTACGTCTCCAATATGTATCTACCGATCAACAATTGGCGGACGTCATGACCAAAGGATTGGCGTCACCGAGGTTCCGTATTCTTCGTGATCAGCTGGGATTATTCAATTGAAGGGGAATGTTAGAAGTGTAATTTGGTTTAACGCCAATTGATATCTGCCCAGTTCTGATTAACAGTGTAAAGAGAAAACGTCAAATAAAGTCAGTCTTGTTCTTGTTCTGCTCACAATCGGACGCGTTTTATTTCGCTCTGCGCTTAACCTTAAAAAAATCAGCTATTTATTGTAGAAGCAAGTTGCAGCTGCAGCTCTCCCATCTTCTAGGAAAGACTTTAAACAATGTTTCAAATCCTCCAAACAACGTAAGGCATCTGTGACTCGTTGCAACCAAAAATTCGTACCCTTCACATGTTGTGGACTTAGCGAAGAGAAAATCAATTGGAATAAATCTGATAGAAATAAATTTAAACAAACGGCTTTATTCAATTTCACAGAAAGTACTGGTTAAACAACAAAAGAACAGCATCTCACAGGGCTGAAATTTCATCACGGTAGATAGCATTTACTTTATGCGCCACTTCCAAACCTTTTTTTAATGTTGGCGATTCTTTTAGATTCTTCCGCTTTGAAGAGATGTTGTATAAGTCTTGGAGGAGGCTCGTTCACTGAACCGTTTTTTTTAACGCTGGTCTAGCCAAGATAGCTTAAGACCCCATACTCCACACCATGTGGTGTATTTCTTTTTCCATCCATCTTGGTGGTCTATTTCTATTTTGTTTTTTTTTTTTAAACAACGCGAACCTGACAAAATCTTCATCCTCGGGAGCTTCTTTTTGAGGCCTTGCAGGGATTGTAGTTCCATCAGCTTACGGCTGAAAAATGACCTCACGAAGAAGATGGTTTTTGGCTTAATTCCAAATTTTGTGCAGGAAACCGTCAATTGAGTCCACGTTTAAGTTCCAGTGCCCTGCATGCGTTCCACTCGATTGTCCCCGGGTGTCGATCTCAGAATCCTCTGATGTTTTTTGAAGAAGTTAAAAAAACCAGTTGAAAATGTTTTAAGGATAAATAAACATTGAGAGCCAAATATTATTCCAAGGTTTCTATGGCAACCATTAAAAGTAAATGGTTGCATTTTCAAAAAGGCGATATGTAAATTCATTAAATGAGTATTGGAAACAAAGTAGTGTTAATTCTAGCAAATACTTGATTCTCGAAGTTTATTTTTTAATTTGCATATATGTATGCTATTATTCGATAGCAAAAATGAATAGAAAAACGAAGGTTTCATAGAATTTAAAGTAATGACTGCGAAATCGAAGATAAGTTCATTAGAAACTTCATGCTCGAAATTTTTGTACAGTCAAGATGCGTACATCAGAACGGTGAGAAAAAATGGTACGAAATTGATGGCGAAATAGGAGCTTGACGAAATTTTTGTGCAATAAGTCTAGTGCGAGAAAAAAAATCGCAATATTAAAGTAAACTTCATTTTCCATAGAGGTGACCAGCATTCTTCGATTGCCGATTATTTCAACACTCGCCTTGAATCGGTCAATCCCAGGAGGGAACACAGGTTGCAGAAACGTCCAGGTTCCAGAGCTTTGGTGAACGCATCCGCAAGTTGGTTTGCTGTTCCTATTGCTACGATCTGCAGCCTTCCGTGTGCCACATGCTCTCGCAGGAAATGGTGTTTCACATCAATATGCTTCACACGCTTATTTTCGGTGTTTGTGGCCATCGCAATGCAGCCATGATTGTCTGCAAAAATCCTGAACGGTTTTCCAGAGGGAACTTGTTGCAGATCTTCCAGAATTCCTTGTAGCCACAGTACTTTGGAAGCAGCTACGCTTAAGGCTGCATACTCTGCCTCACAGAATGACAATGCAACCGTTTGTTGCTCCCTACTGGCCCAGGACACCGTTTTGCCGAATATCTTGAAGACATAACCGCTGACGGATTTTCTATCGTCGGTATCAGCGTACCCGATCAGTGCTTCAGCCTTTTCGTCCCGCTTGAATTGGAACTTGAGGTTCTTCGTGCCTTTTATGTATTGGACCACTCTTTTCAGCGCTTGCCAGTGTGCTTCGCCAGGTTTATTTTGGAAACGTCCCAAGTATGCAACGGCGAATGAAATATCGGGACGGACGCATAGAATTGTGTACATGAGACTTCCAAGTAGCTCACGATACGGATGCCAGACCGGATTTCCTTCATTCGTTGGGAGAAAACAGGCCTTCTCCATTGGTGTCTTTACGTGGTTGCAATCTTTCTAGACGAATTTCTCCAACACACGATCCACAGCGACTTCTTGACTCAGAGACATCGAACCAGCAGTACGATCATATCGGATCTTGATTGCGAGAAAGTGGTTCACTTCCCCAAGGTCCGCCATCTGAAGGTTTTTGGAAAGGGATAGCTTGATCTGCTTCATCAGCTCCAGACGATCGCCAAAGGTGGGCAGGTCGTCAACGTACATAGATGACGTCGTCACGCATGGGAAATTTTCCCATCAGCTTGCCGTCGTACCGCACAGTTCTTTCCGTTTTCTTGAAACAAACGTACAAATTTGCTTTTGCCATCTTCTTCACAGAGACCAGAAATTTTCTCGAAGATCAGGAACAAACAGCACATCTTGCAGGACCAATTTGACGCCTTCCTTATTGACGCCCGTAATTGTACCTCGATGCCAGGATATCAGTGACTGATCATCTTTTCCAACATTGATGATCACTGTGTCTTCAGCTTCGTAAGGTCAGCGAAACAGTGTTTCACGTTCACGAGGTGGTCCGTGGCCTCTGAATCCAATTTGAAGGACACGACACCCGTCTCTCGTTCGAAAAACTCCTTTTGGCAGCGTCTGAGCTTTCCCGTGAATTTAACGAACGCCGTCCTCTGTTTCGATCCTTGAAAAGCACTAGGTTTTTCTTGGTTTGAATCTGCAACTCGGTCTGTTTTCTTCAATTTCTCTGCAAGAAGGCGCTCTCGACCAACGTCCAGTTTCCGATTTTCATCCCCAAGATTCTCGAAGGCTGTAACTGAGGGATCAAACGTTTCGGGAAGAGTGGCGAACAGCTGAGCAACAACGTCGGTTTCTTTGAGCTTCGCTGCGGCCAACTTCAGCTGACGGATAAGGTCTTCGAAGATCTTCAAATGGTCCTTCAACCATTTTCAGCTTTGAAAGTTGCTTTTGGGTGAAGGTCTGCGACGAAACGGATTTCTTGGCATAAACGTTCTCCAGGCTTGCCCAAATGTCCTTTGACGTCTCCTTGTCCCGTACGAGGTCCAGCAGGTCATCTTGAATGAACGAAATCACAAATACGCCCTTTCCGTTCTTCTCCAGAAACTTAGAACGTTCAGCCGGAACCACCGGCGGATCGTGCTTAACCACGTCCAAAAGATTCACCGATTTCGAATAAATTTCCACTCTGAAGCACCAATTGTCAATACCGGTACCCGAGAACTGCAGGATCCCGATGACCCGATTTTTGCGTGAGTCGCTCTTAATTTTTTTTTTAAGTAAGATTTATTTTTACCGGATCATCCGGGATGGTGATCGAAACATTCATTGGACCGCAACATTTTTATCCATCTTCGGATAGATGTATTCTTGACAATTCTAAAAACCAATGAGTACTTCATTAAATTTAAGGTACACCGGGGTAAGTGGGGACGGTGGCTATTAAAACAATACTGTGAACTATTTTTTCAAACTTTTAATGCAGAATGTTAAATTAACTTGTAATCTATCCAATAACTGTGAAAGAGATACGGTTCTGACAATTGCGGATGTTTACGGTGACTTTTTATTAATTTTATATTTTTAACTACGATGTCGAGGTGATGTGCATCTTTTTCAATGGCAAATTTCTCGTAAACTAGCTGGCTCTTGGCGAAAAACTCTACATTGAAATAATCCTTACATTCGAAACAACCAGTTAGGAAAAGAAACGACGGTTAAAAATTGAGAAAAAAAGGTTTATTTGCAAAAATCTAAAATTTTGTCTCCAAACCCTACCTGGGGTAAGTGGGGACGGCTTTAGACATACTTGATGTTAACACATTTTTTCAATTTTCTCTCCTTCATTCAATACAATTTAGCTTTATTTATCATTCAGATCATGAAAAGTTGGGAAAAGTACTTGTTTTTTCTAAAATAAGCATATATTTTCGAAAATATCGGATTACACACAATAATAATTGAAAGATGCCTTATTAATAGTACCATGAACTTTTTTCAAAATTTCGGACGGTTCGAGCAATAAAGTAACGTATTCAACCAAAAAAACACAAATTTGTTGAAAATTTCCTTAGAAATCACAGGGAAAATCTGCCGTCCCCACTTACCCCATAAAGCGGGGTAAGTGAAGACACCAGCAGTCCATAACAATTTACGTGATAACTTTTTTCGCTTTGCGTCTATCAAGCTCATCTCTTCAGCATTTGTGAACAACATGTTCTGCATCTGTTGAATTATAGTAAGCTATGAATTATTGTATAGTATAAATAGCACGTAATGTTTGAATAAAAACTTCACTAGTTGTTCAACCTTCGAATAAACCTGTTTGCTAATAGGTTATGGGCCCAGTTCACGTTACCTAACAACCGTTGCTATAGCGGTTTGTTTGCTGGAAGTAACAGTGAAAATTTTTTCAAGTCAAGTGTGAAGAAGTTAAAACGTGTTGAACATTGAAGCAGAGATGACTTCCAACGACCGGAGTTCTCATCGAGTGGCAGTTGTTCCGAGGGCCGCAGCAAGTCACGTTAGTCTGCCGGTTACAGAAAGGCTCCGAGGACGTGAGAACTATAGTTCCTGGGCGTTTGCCATGAAAATGGTATTGATTCGCGAAGGAAGCTGGAGTGTCGTGGAAGCGGACGATGACGACGTGGTGAACCAGGAAGTGTCCCAGAGGGCGCTAGCTACCATTTGCCTTGGAATAGAACCAATAAACTACAGCTTGGTTCAGGAGGCAACTAATGCACAACAAGCGTGGGCGAATCTCAAGAGTGCTTTCCAGGACGGCGGAATGACCCGCAGAATGGGTCTGCTGCGGAAACTAACGAGTATTCGTTTGGAGGAGTGCAAGTCCGTGGAGCAGTATGTCGATGAAATTATGTCGACGAACCACAAGCTTGCAGAAGTCGGATTCAAGGTGGATGATACGTGGCTGGCGAGTATCCTTCTCATGGGTTTGCCGGAGAACTATGAGCCCATGATAATGGGGCTGGAGGCGTCCGGGACGAACATCACGGCTGATGCAGTTAGGGCAAAGATTTTGCAGGATGTTAAGGTTCATTCTGTGGCAAAGTCGTCGAATTTGGAAAGTGCGTTCATCATCAATCAAAAACGGTCGTCCAAAGGTAGAGCGAATGTGAAATGCTTCAAGTGCAACAGAATGGGGCATTTTGCATCAGAGTGCCCGAGCAAACAGGATCAAGGCAATCCAGGAAGTTCCAGAATATTCAAGAAGCAGTCAAGGAATTCCGCTTTCTCAGCAAGGGTGCAACCAAATCAGTGCGAAAAGTGGTTGTTTGATTCCGGGGCGACGACCCACATGTGTCGTCAGGAAACGATGATATCGGGCAGCAGAAAGATGTCGGAAACCATCCACGTGGCCAACGGCGATGAAATTCCGGTGGTTGCCATTGGAAACGTTAAACTCGAAGCAGCAGTTGAAGGTACATCTTGCTCTCTTACGTTGAATGATACTCTTTGTGTTCCAGATATCGCCGTTAACTTACTTTCGGTGAGCCAAATCTGCAAAAGAGGTCATAAGGTTATCTTCATGAGCGATTCTTGTGAAGTGGTCAACGTCCGCTCAGGGGAGCTGGTCGCGGTGGGAGCAGAAGATGGTGGTTTATATCAGCTGAACGCGGTCAGGAAGCCGACTGCGTGTGTTGCTGCTACCGGAGGGGAACTGCAATTGTGGCATCGTCGCTTGGGTCATTTGAACGTGCAGAGCATGAAACAGTTGAGAAATTTGGCCACAGGTGTGAAGTTCCGTGATGCAAATATGGAGCATTGCGTACCATGTATCGAGGGCAAACATCAGAGGCAGCCTTTCAAAGCGTTGGGAATCCGAGCCAAGGAAGTTCTGGAGTTGGTTCATTCGGATCTGTGCGGTCCGATGGAGCAAGAATCGATCGGTGGAAGTAAATACTTCATTACTTTCATCGATGATTGCAGCCGCAAGACGTTTGTATATTTCTTGCAATCCAAGAAAGAAGCCCTGAGCGCGTTTCAAGATTTCAAGGCGTTCGTCGAGACTCAAACAGGTTTGAAACTGAAACGTTTGAGAAGTGACAATGGAAAGAAGTACGTCGGGCAGAAGTTCTTCAAGTTCCTCAAGGCGAATGGGATCAGCCACGAATTGACGGTACCGTACAATCCAGAGCAAAACGGGTTGGCAGAACGAATGAATCGAAGCATCATTGAGCGAGCGAAGGCAATGCTGTTCGACGCTGGCATGGACAAACGGTTTTGGGCCGAAGCAGTTGGAACAGCGGTTTACTTAATCAACCGATCGCCATCCAAGGGAGTCCAGGTTACGCCGGAAGAGAAATTCACAGGGATTCGACCAGATCTGTCGCACCTGCGAGTTTTCGGCACAGCAGCGATGGCTCACGTACCAAAAGTAAGAAGGAAGAAATGGGATCCGAAATCTCAATCCTGTTTATTCATCGGGTATGCAACCAACGCCAAAGGGTACCGAATGTACAACGAAAGGACTGGTCAGGTGTTCGTTAGCCGAGACGTGATTTTTTTGTGCGAGGGAGTTGAGAAAAACCAGAAGCCAGAAACGGAAACGGAAACTCCGGTGGTGGAATTCTCAACTGAAGCAGTAGAAACGGAAATCGAACAAGAGCTTGAGGATGAGGCGAGTGAAGATGAATCTATCTGGTGTGATTCAACTTTCACTGGTGACGAAGACTACGAAACGACGGTGGAATCTGGAGCGGAGTCAACCAGCGCATCATCTGCGCTCCTTCCGCATTCAGAAGATCCACAGCCTAAAGGTTCAAGGCAAGACTGGTTATCAAAGGGTGTTCCCAGGTCCAAGGCATCGACTATTCGGAGACCTATTCCCCGGTCGTCCGTTACGCTACAATTCGATGTTTGCTGGCGAAGGCGGTTGAGCTGAACTTGGAGATCCACCAACTCGATGCAGTGACAGCATTTCTTCAGGGCGAACTCCAGGGCGAAGAAATTTACATGCGCCAACCAGAAGGCTTCGAGGACGGAACGAAGCGTGTTTGTCGTCTGAAGAAAGCGTTATACGGTCTCAAGCAGGCTAGCAGGGTCTGGAATCGTAAGCTGGACAAGGAATTGCGGAAGATGGGTCTATCTCGATCAGCACATGACACGTGCGTCTACTATCGAGCGGAAGGATCCAAGGTGCTGATATTGACGGTGTACGTGGACGATTTTCTCATTTTCTCAAATGATGAGAAGATGGTCACTAAGGTGAAGCAAGGATTAGCATCAAAATTCCAAATGAAGGATCTTGGAGTGGCTCAACAAATCCTTGGACTACGAATCACCAGAAAAGAAGGCGAGATTGGAATTGACCAGGAAAGCTACATCGACATCCTGGCGAGGTTCAATATGTCGGAGTGTAATCCTGTTCAGACCCCTTTGGATCACACTCAGAAATTAACAAAAGAGATGTGTCCAAAGTCCGAAGAAGAAGTGGAGCGAATGAAGCGTGTTCCATTCCGTGAACTGATGGGGAGTCTACAGTTTCTGGCCCAATGTACCAGGCCGGACATCATCCATGCTGTGAATGCCGTTAGCAGCTACTGTTCTAATCCTGGAGAAGCCCACTGGACAGCAGCAAAGAGGATCTTGCGGTATTTGCGCGGAACGAAATCCTTGAAGTTGGTTTACTCGAAGCAACACGCGAGTCAGTTCGATGCTTTCAGCGATGCTGACTGGGGTAACGATCCTGAAACGAGGCGGTCAACAAGCGGTTACGTTATCCTGGTCAATGGTGGTGCGGTGGCTTGGAGTTCTCGAAGACAACCGACGGTAGCCCTATCCACAACGGAAGCAGAGTACATGGCATTGGCGGCCATCACTCAAGAGGCTATATGGTGGCGTGGTCTTATCGCGGAGTTGACTGGGACGTCTATGGCAATTCAGGTTCGCTGTGACAACAAGAGTGCGATAAACCTGGCGGAGAAGGAGATGGGTTACTCTTCAAGAAGCAAGCACATAGATATCCGCCATCACTTCGTCCGAGAGCAGGTGGAATCGAAAGCTATTGTTTTGTCCCATGTTTCCTCAAAACAACAAGCTGCAGACATCTTCACGAAAGCTGTTCCAGTTCCCAAATTCATCGAAGCTAGAAATAGTTTGGGGATTAATAAATTATAGCTTAAGGGGGGATGTTGAATTATAGTAAGCTATGAATTATTGTATAGTATAAATAGCACGTAATGTTTGAATAAAAACTTCACTAGTTGTTCAACCTTCGAATAAACCTGTTTGCTAATAGCATCACATTGAACGCGATTTTATCAAAATTGATCCACTGCTGATATTTTAATGATTTTTTAAAGTTGAACTATACGAAAAACCGTCCCCACTTACCCCGGTGTACCTTACTTTTTTTTCAGAAAACTTTGTGAATTGCAATTTCGAATAATAAGTTTATATTTTAGATGTTAATCATAAGTAAGAAATGAAGGTATCAAACTTCTTCTATGCTCTCATTATTGGAATATGAATTTCCCTTTTAATTGCTCCCTGAGCTCCTCTGAGCGACCATATATCATCTTTTTGTTCGTCCGCACTACAAGTTTCCCGCTTGTGGGGCGGACCACGTTTGGCCTACTAATGTGTGGTGGTAGATGCAACTCTATCTGTATCTACCACTTCTAGTTGTAGGCCCGTGAGGAATAAAAATTTGATATGTGATGATAATGCTTCTAAATAAATTCTACCCGCTCATTTTCACCATCTTTCATTTCATCTAACCTTCTATCCATCTACCTATATAAAAATTTCATAATCTTTAGATGTCCCTACTAAAAAGAACATCACTTTTCACCTTTTTTTCCGGGAATTTATTGTCAATTGCATGAATTTTTAGACTATTGAGAGAATCTGATTTGACAAATAACGATTCCGCACTCACTAACACCATCACTTTCTTTATATAAACTATCATGTGCTAAAAGTTGAAAAGAGACTATATGAAAAAAGGACCAACATCAAAGTTCAGTTACTTCAAATAATTTCAACCGGAAAATCAACTTTCATACGCACCGTTGCCGTCTTTAACAAACTGCGCAGATTGCATCTATTTAGACCCCCGTGCAAATAATTTGCGCGCAGTAAAATCTGCTCCCAGACCTATACATAGACAATGACACATATCGACATTCTTTACATCTTTGGATAAAATTAAATTAAAAACAATAACGACTGGTGTGTCAGTAAAAATTGTCAGTGAATCCATAATTTTTTGGCTAATTTTAAGTAATTCGAAAAACGCCCGAATGATGCATGATTTATTTGTTCCACTTACATTCTTGTACCCGAATGTACAGAATGCATTCTGTTTTCTGTTCGTTTCTTTTCATTTGTTGATTGGTCAATTTTCGTTATTAAACTCCTTGGTTCGCATTTCATAATAATTTTCGCCAAAACAATAACGATTATGCCGTTTGGAAATGTGATTCGAAAATCAGAAGCGAGCAACGGCTGATTTGAAAAACTGACACGGGTTGTCTATGTGTGCGTCAGTGCGAAAATATTTCTGCGTGGAAATTATTTGCACAGGAGTCTAAATAGGTGCAATTTCCGCAATAACACCACGGTCATTCTTCCCAACCACTTTTCACCGCTAAGGCCGATAAATTAAAGTAACAAAAGTAAAAAAATATTGATAGAAGTTGATGTGCGACTTACCTTCATGTGGTTCTTCCTCCGAATCATAGACCGCTAGCCGTCGTTTGAGTTGACTATTTTCCTCCTGCAACCGCAGGGCATACTGCTTCCAATAATTGCTCTGGTGCTCCTGTTGCCATCGGACCACATTCTGGTAGGTTTTGATCCAGATGTGCTGAGCACTGTTAACCTGAGCGATGCTGGGACCAGCACCAGCACTTCTATCGGAACCGGATGCTCGAATTCTCCTGTTGGTTGAGATTTTTTCGCTACCTATCGTCGTACGGAGGAAACCTTTCTCTACGTTTTGCTTGATTTGTTTGGCGTATTTTCTCCGCTTGTACTTGCGTTTGTTTCGGTTTCGGAAACTCTTATCTTTATGCTGCTTGGAGGTTGTTTTATCTTGTTCGTTGAACTTTTTCATGTTAAAAACGGTTAAAACACCCAGCTGATTGTTATGGAAGAATGTAAACAATAATAAATAAACGTAGTACGCGAAAAAAATACATCAATGAATGAATTTCCCTATCCTTTATGAATGAATGGTTCATCAATGAATTATTCATTTCTAGGAGATGGATTCAGCGAATAGACATATCAACGAAAAAGTAGTCAAATGTGTGTTCCTTTTACACAAATTTGAGCATCAGTTGAATAAAGAATGTCGTTTCGTAATACAATTATTATAACTAACTTAACTTGGTAAAATCTCATAATACTTTTGTCATCAACAATAAAACGCAGATTTAATAACGAAAATCATAATATTATAAACAGAAATGTACAAAGTCTACAAAATGATGGCCAGATATCTTATGCACCGCGTCCACATTGAGGGTTGAATCATAGCCCGCTTATTCTCTATGCTATAAAAGAGTCTATTACATCACTTACATGTACTGGGGAATTGTGAATAGAGGGTTAGTTAGTAGAAAAACATCATTCTAGAAAAACGCGTAACTCATCGACAAATCACAAGCCTCATCCACCTTTCGCTGCATCGCTTCCAAGTCCTCCGAGGACTTTTCGTTCAAAATTGACATACAGCTGTCGTCGTCTTCATCACTACCGGTTCCACTGCCGTTCACATTGCCATCCGGACTTAACTCCTCTCCGATCAGTTTACGGAGCTCCGTATGCGGTTCTTTAGAGTTGTCCAAGGAACCTTTCACCTGCAGGTAAATGCTTTCTGCCTGTTCCAAAATAGCTTGCAGGTTCAGATTACCCGACAGTTCGTTGACGTGTTTAAGGATTTCCGTGAAGGTAAATTTACCATCGATGAAAACGTCCATTTCCTGGTCAAGAATGGCTACACAAATGAATAGGTGAAAGTTGGGACAGGGTAGTCCGGTCCAAAGGATCTCCCACAACTGCATGATATCACTATTTGAAAACTCTCGCTTGAACCACACGAGCAACCATCGGAAGCAGAAGTACATGTTCTCCGACTGGTTATCCTTCAGATAGTTGTACAGTCGCTCGTTCACGAAAGCCAACAGTGTCCTCAGGTATTCCAACTGTTGCTTCATACCTTTCTGATCGATGTCAAAGTTCTGGAACACCTTCTGCATGAATCCCACAAAGCACCAAAAGCTCTCCGCCTCGTGTTGAACCAAACTCAAAATTGGCGCCAGCAAATCGTTCATCCCCTGGACGTATCCCAGATCGAAGTTATACATAATGTAGGTCATCAGGATGTCCTGCAGTTTGGATAGATTCGGATTGTCGTCGCCGGCGAAAAACTCGAACGCCCGATCCGTCCGCTTCACGTCCTTCTCGACCTGGCACTTCCGTTCCCGATAGCCGGCGAAGTTGTGTTCCTGGGTGTGCGTTATCGTCAGCCACTGCAGCTTCATCTGAAAGTATTCCTGGGTTTTGTTGGCCCGCCGATCCACCCGCTCGTCGGTTGTGTGCTCCCAAACGTCCAGCCCCAGCAGATACTTCCACACCTCGGCCCGGATGTCCGGATCGATGCCCTGAAATTGGGAAGGAGAGAAGGCTGAGTTGAAGCAATACGATCATATATTATTGATTGATGAAAAATATTGTTCTGAATCTTCTGATTTTGAAATAATACCGCAGGGGATTAAAACTTCTTCTAGCTGAGAATAATAAAAGTGGATTCAGGTTTCTGCTTAAAACTTTAAGATTTAAGACACATTCAAAATTTAAGTGCACATTGAGAATAATAAAAGAAGATTACGACTTCTGCTTATGAAAAAAATGTCATAGAGAATTAAGACTTCTGCTTATTCTAAGAACTTGTGGAATCAAGACTTTGAGAAGATGAGGATGATGTTAACAGATTGACACCTAAAAGGGGAGCCGTAATCGTCGCGGCTACTTTTTTTAATCTGAGGCGAAAAAAGTACATCAATTGTACAAGTAGCTTGTTTGAACAACATTTGTTCTGTTTTTTAGCTGATTTTAAAATTGGTATTATTGTTTACGATTTGTTAAAATACGCAGAATTGAAGGCCGTTTACGGCCCATAAAATTAATAATTCTGCTTCTGGAAACTAATGAAAACAGATTGAGACTTCTGCTAACGAGAAAATGTCTCAGCCTGTTAAAATTTCTGTTAACTACTCAAGAAGTGGATTCAAACATCACAGAAGAAGAAGTTTTAATTATTTAGGATAAGTTTGACCGCGTGAGATAATTTCTACTCAAAAACAGATTGAGACTTCTGCTGAGGTTCGGCAATTAACACAGTGTAAAGTGTCTTTAATTAATTAAAAAATATTAACGCAGTATCTGAGAGAAAATACGTCTCACATAAGACGTGATATGTCTCACTTGTCATGTTCAATCCTCACGTCTCAAATCTCACTTCACACATCTCATGTCTCATGACTTCTAACGTTTCACTACTCACGGCTCACTTTCCACATCTAACTTAATACGTCGCACTTTTCATGTCTCTTTTCCCACGTCTCACATCTCGTGTCTTACGACTCACGGCTCATGTCGCACACCTCACCTCTAACGTCTCACTTCTTCTTTTTGACGTCTCATATCTCACTTCTCACGTTCCTCATCTTACTTCTCACATCCCAGGTTTCGCTTCTCACATCTCTTTTTTCTCTGTTCACGTCTTATTCATTCCCTCGTCTCATTTCTCACGTTTCACTACTCACATCTCACTTCCCACGTCTAACTTAACACGTCGTACTTCTCATGTCTCACTTCTTATGTATCTTTTCCCACGTCTCACATCTCGTGTCTTACGACACACGGCTCATGTCTCACACCTCACCTCTAACGTCTTACTTCTTCTTTTTGAAGTTTCATATCTCACTTCTCACGTTACTCATCACGGAGAAAAAAGTATAGTATTTTTAACAATAATCCACTTTTATTCAATCATATTTCTGATTATTTCTCGGCTAACTATAAATATCAAACTTTCAATTATATATACAATAGATTATCGGATTGGTTTTGTGTGTTCAACAATGCATATAATAGATTCAATTATACCGATATGATTGATTTTTTTGCATTCAACTATAAATATAATAGATTCAACTATAGTCAAAAATTGATGTTGTGCTTTCAACAAGAAATATAATAAATTCAACTATACTGGTATAATTGATTTAACTGTAAATATAATTGATATAATTATATTTCTATGATTGATTTTATGAGATCAACTATAGATATTGTAGATTCAACAAATGTTTGTTTTGGAAGTCATCATATTTATTTTTTGCTTTCTAGTCGGTTCTAGAGGTTATTCCAATTATATTTAATTTTCATTGGTTTTTTCACACTATTTACACAGAACAAAATTTTATTTCTGGCCCGTTCAACGTTCAGCCTCCGCCCGAAACCGACCAAAGAAACTGCCATCGGGTGGTGGTGGTAAATGTACAGGAATACAACTGCATTTTGATCCGAATTGTTTGTCCTGCTACTGCTGATTACAATTCCCAGCCGGAAAGTCCACCGATCTCAGCAACAGGGATAGGTAGAACGAAAGAAAGCTGTCAGGGAAAAAAGTACATTGGAAAAAACGGAGAAAAAGTAATGTTGTAAGTTTTACCCGGCGTATTTCTTTTGGGCTATATCGGTGAACGGGCAACCAACATTTAAGCTATTCGACGAGCAGCGTTTCGGGGGACCGTTTAGGACGTCAGGTGTGGTCTCTTGTCAATCGATCCCAGTGGCAAAATTCCAGGTTCCGGTAAGTCGGCAGTGATCCCAGGGAAGTACTTTGCTGCCCGAGTTATTGTAGCTCCCAATATTCTAAAATAATAAAAAAAGAAAAATTGATTCGGTCCTCTTTTTTGGAAACTTCCTCCTTACCAGCATACTTGACGTCCCTGACAGATTAGAAGCATCGTTCGAATGTTCCCGGTGAAATTGTTTGAGGCCTTTTTGTTGCCTGGAATCATGTCTAGCTTCCGCTTTCATGCTACGAGTAGAATTGACTTTTTCCATGCCGCTGAAGTCGCCGGCCGTTTATTGTAGCCTGTTTTCTTAGACTGGGAGTTCTGTTGGGAGCACTTTTCTAGAAACTTTTCGAACGGTCAGGTGGGTCAGCTGAGGTTGAGGTTCCCATCGGTTTCGACTACCCCTTTGAAAAAATTTCTAT
The DNA here is from genome assembly GCF_029784155.1 of Uranotaenia lowii. Taxonomy (NCBI): domain Eukaryota; kingdom Metazoa; phylum Arthropoda; class Insecta; order Diptera; family Culicidae; genus Uranotaenia; species Uranotaenia lowii. Next base: position 29,617,033 of record NC_073692.1, read on the forward strand.
TCTGCCGGATTTGTGGACAGTTGCGGTTTCCAAACGAGGCCAACTGTTGGTCGAGCACCACAACCGCTGCCAGGAGAATACACACAGGAATCCTTGGTCGATCGGAAACGGTTAAGCGATGGCGGTTTCGGAAAAATATTTCCCAAGGATTCACGTTAACGAGAATTGAATTTACCGCCGTTTTTTTCTGTTTTTCTCTGCACTCATGCGCAACTATACTCAAATGTTGGTTAAAATAAAGTTTGATGCAATTAATCATAAAAGTAGTAGAAATTATTATATTTATGAGTTGAATGTTTAAAATCAATTATACAATCGTAATTGAATCTATTATGTTTAGAGTGGAATTAATTATACCATTATAGTTAAATCTATGATATTGATAGTTAACTACATGAGGTCTATAAGCAGGTTGTAGTTGATTCTACATATATATATAGTTGAATGCCTAAAATCAATCATACGATTGTAGTTGAATTTATCATATTTACAATTGAATCAATTACAGTTGAATCTACTATATTTGTAGTTGATTGCGTAAGGACAATCAGCAATTTGTTGTTGAACCTTTTATATTTATAGTTGAATGCTAAAAAATCAACTACACCTTGATGATTGGTATAATTAGCTGAAATAATTGGAACAACTTTCGACTTTTTTCTCCGTGATCTTACTTCTCACATCTCAGGTTTCGGTTCTCACATCTCATTTCTCACTTTTCTCGTTTTGCTTACTCATTCTCTCGTCTTATCTCACGTTTCACTACTCACGTCTCACTTCCCACGACTAACTTAACACGTCGCACTTCTCATGTCTCACTTCTCATGTCTCTTTCCCCACGTCTCATATCTCGTGTCTTACGACTCACGGCTCCTGATTCACACCTCATCCCTAACGTCTTACCTTCTTTTTGACGTCTCATATCTCACTTCTAACGTTCCTCATCTTACTTCTCACATCTCAGGTTTCGCTTCTCACATCTCTTTTTTCACTTTTCACGTCTTAATTATTCATTCTCTCGCCTCATTTCTCACGTGTCACTACTTACGTCTCACTTCCCACGTCTTACTTAACACGTCGAACTTCTCATGTTTCACTTCTCATGTCTTACTTCTCATTTTTCTTCCTACGTCTCACATCTCGTGTCTCACGACTTACGGCTCATGTCTCACACCTCACCTATAACGTCTTACTTCTTCTTTTTGACGTCTCATATCTCACTTCTCACGTTCCTCATCTTACTTCTCTCATTTCAGTTTTCGCTTCTCATATCTCACTTCTCACTTTTCACGTTTTACTAACGCACTTTTCATGTCTCTTTTCCCACGTCTTACATCTAGTGTCTTACGACTCATTCCTCACATCTTAATTCTCACTAACGTCTCATATTTCTCTTCTAACGTTCCTCATCTTACTTCTCACATCTCAGGTTTCGCTTCTCACATCTTACTTCTCACTTTTCACGTTTTGCTTACTCATTCCCTCGTCTGATTTCTCACGTTTCACTTCTTACTTCTCTACTCACAAGTCACATCTCATATCTCTAGTCTCGCTCAGGTCTCAAATCTCTGAACTCCGGTCTCATATCAAAGTTATCATGTCCCAGGCCCAGATCTTAGTTCTGAAGCCACAGGTCTTATTTCAAAGGATTTAGATCCCAGGTCTCAGGTCTCAAGTGTCAAGTCCAAAGTGTAAGGTCTCATGTCTTGGATTTCTTATCTCAGGTCTCATTTCTACACAGGTTTTCGTAATAGGTACGTACGGCTGTTTTTCTATACGGTTTTCATTTTTCGCGCAATCTATTTTTCTATTCAAAATGATACAAACTTCAACGCCACATAGCAAAAAATTTGACGTGATTGGAAAATCCGAGAAGCTATATAATAAAAATTCCAACCCAATTGCGTAACAATCGATTAAGTAAGTAAAAAAAAGTAAAACCACACTCACCCCTCGGAAGATGATGCTTCTGACCTTGTCCGGTTCCGCGATGGTACCTTCCGGCGTTCGGAATCCCTTCCATCGGCCGGCACTCAGTGGAGTCTCGCGATGCACATCGGGTCTAGGAATCAGCCGGTTCGTCTGCCGGTTATCGTTACAATCCGATGGCGGCATTGGCAACTCCGAATGGGAGCCACTGTTGGAGCTTCGATTGGATCGCTCGTTCCCTCCGAGCGGGTATCGTGTGGCCCCGAGCGGCAAGATTTGGTTGTGAACGTTGGCAAGTTTGGATATCAGGTCGGTGTACAGACTGCTTTGTCGGGATCGATTCCGAATGTCGGCGATATTCAGTTCCGAGAAAGATTTCTGCAGCTTCAGGTTGTCGCCTTCCTCGACGCAGTGATAGAAATGTTTTCGCTTGGTGCTTTTTCGAACGAATCCTCCGTGCTCCAGGATGTTGATCAGCATTTCCGGGGAACCGTGGTTGAACTGATAGACGCTGTGCGTTTGCGATTCGGGTCCGATCAGTCGGAATTCTGTTTTGCTTATCTCAATCCCGTCGAGATCTCGGAAGAGAACTTGGATTGATATTTTCGGTTGCTTCGACGATCCGCGGGGTGCGGCAGCCGGGGAGTTTTCAATCGAATCGGGATTCGATTTGCCAAAACCGTCTCGCGCTTCGTCGTCAACGTCATCGAGCACACTCGGAGGGACGGATGAGGTCGATTCGACCGTGTCCACTAAGGACCAGCCGCTGTCCTGACTTTCGGTGTCCAGAATGTCACACATGGCCGTCTGTTCCCACAGGAAGACGTGAATCTCCCGGTTTGCGTACTTTCCGAAGGACAGCTGTCCGACCGTGTTCAGCGCAGCCATGTAGCTTGCGCTGGCCTTTTTCAACGTCACCCCATGCTGGTTGAAAATTTCCTGTGGGAGGAGAAAATGCGATTAAAAATGTGAAAGAGCAAAATATGTTTTTATTTTTAATTTTCTAAGTCTTTGTCTATATGCATAGAGGCTAATTTTAGGAATCTTCAATTAAGATACTGAATCTCGATTCAATTTACTGAATTGACAATTTTACTATTCTGTACCAACACGTGAAAAGGATCTATCTCCAAAAGTAAACAAAAACCATTTTCAGTACCTCGAGATAGGCGAACATTTGCACTACTTAACGGTAAAACCCTTTTGAGAAAATAATATTCCGTTACATTAAAAACTCTATTTGAGTAAAGGATCTATAAACATTCTAAAGCCAGAACTGCCAGAACTTGGATATACACCCTTTACTCCGGAACCATTTTTCGCTAATACTCCGCAAACAAACTCGAAATAATCAATTTAACTCTTTATTCAACATAAAAACATAGTTTCAAATGAATGCGAGCTTGTAACTAAAGCTAAAAATAAGAAAATAGCAAAGGGTGTATAAACAGGTTAGACAAAATGTTACGTGAAGTAGATTCTATCTACGATAGCGCTTTATTTTTCCATGAAAATTGATATTCCTCTATTCTAACATATAGAGGATGCTTCTAAAAATAGTTTATCTTTCATAAAAATTTAAAATTTCAAGTAATTTTTAATTAACGATTTAAAATAGGTTGTATTTTTTTCAAACGCGTTTTTCTCGATTCGCCAAATATGGAGATAGATCCTTTTCACGTGTTTGTACAGTATTGTTTTATTATTTTTAGAAAAGACTTTTTACAATTCGTGTTTGTGAAAATTGAATACTTTTCAGTTGTTTGAAAAAAAAACGAGAATGTTTCAACATCACTATTCGCTTACATTATTTTTAATCCTGTGATTTTTACCGTTGAAATAATTTTCGAAAATAGATAAATTATTCATCCCGATGCTAAAAATAAACTCGAAGACCTTCCATAAAACAAACATTAAAAAAAAATAGTTGCACTTTCGAAAACTAAATCAATTAAGATAAAAATAATCACTGTTTAAACAGACTGGAGTTTGAAATATTTCCTTTTTTCGATAAATTGGGACTATCAGCTTGTTTTGAGAAAGTGTACAGATCTTATATTAGTTTTGCTAGATTATCAGCAGTTCACATCTTAGCGTGGCAAGTTCTCATGCCACTCGAGCGCTTATCAACAGCTTGAAACAAACTATCGATGTGACGCTGAGCAATTAACTGGAAAGCAAAGTGCAAAATTCTTATCATAAAACCAAAAAAAATATCTGTATACCAATGTATTTGTAGAAGTTCTTTTTTTTTTTGTAGTGAACAATTTATCTCGAAATTTAAAAATTATTTTCGGAAAATTGTGATTAACATGTTTCATTCTTTAAATTCTCATATTAGTCATATTAGGTACCTACTTGCTCTTCTAAAAGTGACAAGGAACAACTTACTTTTTAAAGTTGCGTGACCCAATAACATTTTTCTACATATGTCGCTCATGTAGAATGCTCTAAAAGTGAAACAATGGATTCGAAGCTTAAGCAAAGTTTCGCGCAGGCAAGGTCGTTTGAAAAAAATTTTGGTTCCAGTCATCAACACAACATACAAAAAGAGAAAAAAAAAATAAAATCCATCACTCACCTGAATTTCAGAGTCCATTGTGTGTGTTTTTCTTGGTCCGATTTTTCCAATTGCGTCGTTGTCTACCACCCAGAAAAATTGGGGAAAACTTGAGCGATTTCCCCGGATAACTCGCACGTTAGACCTCTCGCCTAATTCAGTAGAAGAGCACTTCCTGATTCCTCCGACCTTGAGGATCTGCTACTGCCACTTCTAGGACAATCTATATTACCTACTAGTGCCTGCAATTATTGCAATGTTTTGACGCGATGACGAAACTGCAACTTATTTTTTCTTGGCAACAAAATTAGTCACGACGACCAATGTTGATCAATATTATTCGAAAATCCCGTCGACGTTGGCTACTGAGTAGCATTGGCTTGGGATTGGATGCAAAGTTCTGCTTGAGGATTCACCATTTTTCAACGATTTAATGTTAAATTTTGCACCAACTTTTGGACAATACAATTTTAACTTTTCGATCGAAAAAGGAAAAGCACAATGAACTTCGTCGTAGAATTTTTATTTTTGTTCGCAGTTTTCCCAAAAAACAACTCCGACACCAATGACTCAAAAACGATAAAACTCTCCGATCGAAGTACACAGTTAGAAAAATGTAACCATTTGATGCTTCCTTTTAAACCAAATCAAGAAATTCTCTAAAAAATATTGGAGATAAACATCTCTTCTATTATTAATATTTTAAATGAAATTTAATTACGATTTCTTAAAGTTTCAACGAAATCATATCAAAAATTTAAAACCATTTCATCAAAGCAAACAAACATTGAAAAAAATTTGATAAAAAAAAGATAATACTGACGGATATGTCAAAAATGACAAAAATCGCAAACATGAAAAAATTTAAACCATAAACGAACAACAAAAATGAAAAAAAATCATTAAAGTGAAAATAAACGACAAAAAACACAAAAGTGACAAAAATGACAAAGATGACAAAGCTGATGACAAAAATGACAAAAATGACAAAAATGACAAAAATTGACAGAAATGAAAGGAATAACAAAAATGATAGAAATGACAAAAATGACAAAAATGACAAAAATGACAAAAATGACAAAAATGACAAAAATGACAAAAATGACAAAAATGACAAAAATGACAAAAATGACAAAAATGACAAAAATGACAAAAATGACAAAAATGACAAAAATGACAAAAATGACAAAAATGACAAAAATGACAAAAATGACAAAAATGACAAAAATGACAAAAATGACAAAAATGACAAAAATGACAAAAATGACAAAAATGACAAAAATGACAAAAATGACAAAAATGACAAAAATGACAAAAATGACAAAAATGACAAAAATGACAAAAATAACAAAAATAACAAAAATTACAAAAATAACAAAAATGACAAAATGACAAAAATGACAAAAATGACAAAAATGACCCAAATGACCAAAATGACCGAAATGACAAAAATGACAAAAATGACAAAAATGACAAAAATTACAAAAATGACAAAAATGACAAAAATGACAAAAATGACAAAAATGACAAAAATGACAAAAATGACAGAAATGAAAGGAATAACAAAAATGATAGAAATGACAAAAATGACAAAAATGACAAAAATGACAAAAATGACAAAATGACAAAAATAACAAAAATGACAAAAATGACAAAAATAACAAAAATGACAAAAATGACAAAAATGACAAAAATGACAAAAATGACAAAAATGACAAAAATGACAAAAATGACAAAAATGACAAAAATGACAAAAATGACAAAAATGACAAAAATGACAAAAATGACAAAAATTACAAAAATGACAAAAATGACAAAAATGACAAAAATGACTAAAATGACAAAAATGACAAAAATGACAAAAATGACAAAAATGACAAAAATGACAAAAATGAGAAAAATGACAAAAATGACAAAAATGACAAAAATGACAAAAATGACAAAAATGACAAAAATGACAAAAATGACAAAAATGACAAAAATGACAAAAATGACAAAAATGACAAAAATGACAAAAATGACAAAAATGACAAAAATGACAAAAATGACAAAAATGAGAAAAATGACAAAAATGACAAAAATGACAAAAATGACAAAAATGACAAAAATGACAAAAATGACAAAAATGACAAAAATGACAAAAATGACAAAAATGACAAAAATGACAAAAATGACAAAAATGACAAAAATGACAAAAATGACAAAAATGACAAAAATGACAAAAATGACAAGAATGACAAAAATGGCAAAAATGACAAAAATGACAAAAATGACAAAAATGACAAAAATGACAAAAATGACAAAAATGACAAAAATGACAAAAATGACAAAAATGACAAAAATGACAAAAATGACAAAAATGACAAAAATGACAAAAATGACAAAAATGACAAAAATGACAAAAATGACAAAAATGACAAAAATGACAAAAATAACAAAAATGACAAAAATGACAAAAATGACAAAAATGACAAAAATGACAAAAATGACTAAAATGACAAAAATGACAAAAATGACAAAAATGACAAAAATGACAAAAATGACAAAAATGACAAAAATGACAAAAATGACAAAAATGACAAAAATGACAAAAATGACAAAAATGACAAAAATGACAAAAATGACAAAAATGACAAAAATGACAAAAATGACAAAAATGACAAAAATGACAAAAAAGACAAAAATGACAAAAATGACAAAAATGACAAAAATGACAGTGATGCCAGTGATGACAAAAATGTCAAAAATGACAAAAATGACAAAAATGACAGTGATGACAAAAATGTCAAAAATGACAAAAATGACAAAAATTACAAAAATGACAAAAATGACAAAAATGACAAAAATGACAAAAATGACAAAAATGACAAAAATGACAAAAATGACAAAAATGACAAAAATGACAAAAATGACAAAAATGTCAAAAATGTCAAAAATGACAAGAATGACAAAAATGACAAAAATAACAAAAATAACAAAAATAACAAAAATGACAAAAATGATAAAAATGATAAAAATAACAAAAATTACAAAAATGACAAAAATGACAAAAATGACAAAAATGACAAAAATGACAAAAATGACAAAAGTGACAAAAGTGACAAAAATGACAGAAATGACAAAAATGACAAAAATGACTAAAATGACAAAAATAACAAAAATGACAAAAATGACAAAAATGACAAAAATGACAAAAATGACAAAAATGACAAAAATGACAAAAATGACAAAAATGACAAAAATGACAAAAATGACAAAAATGACAAAAATGACAAAAATGACAAAAATGACAAAAATGACAAAAATGACTAAAATGACAAAAATGACAAAAATGACAAAAATGACAAAAATGACAAAAATGACAAAAATGACAAAAATGACAAAAATGACAAAAATGACAAAAATGACAAAAATGACAAAAATGACAAAAATGACAAAAATGACAAAAATGACAAAAATGACAAAAATGACAAAAATGACAAAAATGACAAAAATGACAAAAATGACAAAAATGACAAAAATGACTAAAATGACAAAAATGACAAAAATGACAGTGATGACAGTGATGACAAAAATGTCAAAAATGACAAAAATGACAAAAATGACAGTGATTACAAAAATGTCAAAAATGACAAAAATGACAAAAATGACAAAAATGACAAAAATGACAAAAATGACAAAAATGACAAAAATGACAAAAATGACAAAAATGACAAAAATGACAAAAATGACAAAAATGACAAAAATGACAAAAATGACAAAAATGACATTAATGATAAAAATGACAAAAATGACAAAAATGACAAAAATGACAAAAATGACAAAAATGACAAAAATGACAAAAATGACAAAAATGACAAAAATGACAAAAATGACAAAAATGACAAAAATGACAAAAATGACAAAAATGACAAAAATGACAAAAATGACAAAAATGACAAAAATGACAAAAATGACAAAAATGACAAAAATGACAAAAATGACAAAAATGACAAAAATTACAAAAATGACAAAAATGACAAAAATGACAAAAATGACAAAAATGACAAAAATGACAAAAATGACAAAAATGACAAAAATGACAAAAATGACAAAAATGACAAAAATGACAAAAATGACAAAAATGACAAAAATGACAAAAATGACAAAAATGACAAAAATGACAAAAATGACAAAAATGACAAAAATGACAAAAATGACAAAAATGACAAAAATGACAAAAATGACAAAAATGACAAAAATGACAAAAATGACAAAAATGACAAAAATGACAAAAATGACAAAAATGACAAAAATGACAAAAATGACAAAAATGACAAAAATGACAAAAATGACAAAAATGACAAAAATGACAAAAATGACAAAAATGACAAAAATGACAAAAATGACAAAAATGACAAAAATGACAAAAATGACAAAAATGACAAAAATGACAAAAATGACAAAAATGACAAAAATGACAAAAATGACAAAAATGACAAAAATGACAAAAATGACAAAAATGACAAAAATGACAAAAATGACAAAAATGACAAAAATGACAAAAATGACAAAAATGACAAAAATGACATAAATGACAAAAATGACAAAAATGACAAAAATGACAAAAATGACAAAAATGACAAAAATGACAAAAATGACAAAAATGACAAAAATGACAAAAATGACAAAAATGATAAAAATGACAAAAATGACAAAAATGACAAAAATGACAAAAATGACAAAAATGACAAAAATGACAAAAATAACAAAAATGACAAAAATGACAAAAATGACAAAAATGACAAAAATGACAAAAATAACAAAAATGACAAAAATGACAAAAATGACAAAAATGACAAAAATGACAAAAATGACAAAAATGACAAAAATGACAAAAATGACAAAAATGACAAAAATGACAAAAATGACAAAAATGACAAAAATGACAAAAATGACAAAAATGACAAAAATGACAAAAATGACAAAAATGACAAAAATGACAAAAATGACAAAAATGACAAAAATGACAAAAATGACAAAAATGACAAAAATGACAAAAATGACAAAAATGACAAAAATGACAAAAATGACAAAAATGACAAAAATGACAAAAATGACAAAAATGACAAAAATGACAAAAATGACAAAAATGACAAAAATGACAAAAATGACAAAAATGACAAAAATGACAAAAATGACAAAAATGACAAAAATGACAAAAATGACAAAAATGACAAAAATGACAAAAATGACAAAAATGACAAAAATGACAAAAATGACAAAAATGACAAAAATGACAAAAATGACAAAAATGACAAAAATGACAAAAATGACAAAAATGACAAAAATGACAAAAATGACAAAAATGACAAAAATGACAAAAATGACAAAAATGACAAAAATGACAAAAATGACAAAAATGACAAAAATGACAAAAATGACAAAAATGACAAAAATGAGAAAAATGACAAAAATGACAAAAATGACAAAAATGACAAAATTGACAAAAATGACAAAAATGACAAAAATGACAAAAATGACAAAAATGACAAAAATGACAAAAATGACAAAAATGACAAAAATGACAAAAATGACAAAAATGACAAAAATGACAAAAATGACAATAATGACAATAATGACAATAATGACAATAATGACAAAAATGACAAAAATGACAAAAATGACAAAAATGACAAAAATGACAAAAATGACAAAAATGACAAAAATGACAAAAATGACAAAAATGACAAAAATGACAAAAATGACAAAAGTGACAAAAATGACAAAAATGACAAAACTGATAAAAATGACAAATATGACAATAATGAAAATATGACAAAAATGGCAAAAAATGACAAAAATGACCAAAAATGACAAAAATGACAAAATTGACAAAAATGACAAAAATGACAAAAAAGGTAAAAAAGATAAAAATGACAAAATCGAAAAATTATCGAGTTTTATTAATTAAAAAAGACAAAAATGACAAAAATGAAAAAAAAATGACAAAAATGAAAAAAAAATGACAAAAATGACAAAAATGACATAAATTTTAAAAATAACAAAAATGTAAGAATTGTCAGAAATGACCAAAATTTTAAACATGACAAAAATTTTGCAAATATCATGTAGTCAAGTAAGTCAAAAAAAAAAAATGAAAAATAATGCCACAAATAATTGAAGTGACAATTTTTAAATAAAATTATTTTTTATACTATTTTTTAATGTCTTCAATTTTGAGCGCTTTTAAGTCTAATGCATTGAATGGGTAATTTCCTAATAAATCTTCTTGTTGCCTTCATTTCAACTTTGAAATGTCTGCAAAATCTGGTGCGTGTAGAAAAGCATCTGTCAGTTTTTTCCGCTGCTGATGCGCGTTTTTATCGTTTCCCCACAGAAAGTGTTGCAGTTCGGATCGAAAGCGCCCGCAAATTTCCGAAAGAAAATTTAATCATCCAAAAATTGCTACTCATTCCGTCGGCATTCCACCAAAGCAGCCGCGAAAATGTTGATCAAAGTAAAGGTAAAGTCGTAGAGGTTGATTGGTTTGGAAATAAAATGCAGTTTAGCTTGATATTTGAAATTAATCTTGCGTCATTCTTGTTGCCCATTGTTTTCTTCCCGTTGCCTAGACCTTGACCGGAAAGGAAATCGAGATCGACATCGAGCCCACGGATAAGGTGGACCGAATCAAGGAACGAGTCGAGGAAAAGGAGGGCATTCCCCCGCAGCAGCAGCGGCTCATCTTTTCCGGCAAGCAGATGTGAGTATCGAGGTTGTCGAAAGATTCACATAACTATAACATTCGAGGGTTGTTCCAGGAAAATCCGTAAAGGTTTCTAGCTAATTAAAGGTAGAGGCACAAGTTTTCGCTCAGGTACCAGTAATCGAATAACAACTAAAAAAAGGGATAAATAAAACTCTTTTTATATAGAAGCAAAATTAAACAATTCAGCTAATATTTTCTACCTTTGTTTTAAAATTCTAGAATAATGTCTTCTCTAGATCTCAGATTAAAATTTCGTCTTGTAAAAAACAGTCTTGATTTGGTTTGATATTCTACGGAAAAATGTACATTAAGGTTGACTTTTTATTAAGAAGCAAGATATAGCAATGATTTTTAACTCGTCTGAGTAGTATCTTTAAAGGTCCTTTTTCAGTTTAACATTTAAAATGTATATCAATTGGAAGTCAAGCGACATCTCATTGCCCTTCTTCCTTTCAGGAACGACGACAAAACGGCCCAGGACTACAAGGTCCAGGGCGGTTCGGTGCTGCATTTGGTGTTGGCCCTGCGAGGCGGTTACATTTGCTAAAAGACTTACCACCAACAGAGACTTATGGTCGTCACTCACGGGATGTTTGAAAACGAAGAATCTGGAGCCTTTGAAAGGCAATGTAACAGCATAGTAGAATCGAAGGGGTGTAACAACAAACGCCATCAAGTTGCAGCAAAAAGTTTGAAAGTTTCATTTCGATTGTCGGGAGAATGGGGGAGGATTAAAAATAATTTAAGCCCGTCTTGATTTTCTTCTTATTTTAATTAAATTATTAACGTCTTTGTCAGTAACTGGAAACACAAAAGATGAATACAGTTTGAAAATCAAATCTAGGTTTGATAAGCCTCTTGTGGAGTAGTTGATAATTTCACCTAATTGATCAAAATTGGATTTCACAATTAAAAATCGATCAATCGTTAACAAGAAATACCCATCTATTTATTTTGCTTTACCTTCTTATTCGCTTTCGCTATTTTGCTTTTGAGTGATTTCACATCCAAACCGCCTGCCTTATCGCCCTTGTTAGTCTTTCCACTAAACTTACTCTCATCCGGCGCGACAAAGTCCTTCTCGCGGCGAACCTTCTGGGTTTCGGAATTCTTCTTTTCCTTCTCCTTGCGTTCCTGGTTTCGTTTAGCCTTCTTCTGGGCATCGGTAAGGAAGTACTCGCCCGATGCAAGCTCCTTGTCCACTTTGTTTTCCTGCGGCGCCGGTGGGAATGGTGTGTAGTCCTTCTTTTTCTTAACCACTTTGGGCTTCTTCCGTTTGGTTGTGTTCTTGGATTGGAACTTTGGCAGGAACCGTTCCCAATTTTCGTCCTTCAGCTTGTCGTCCTTCATAAGTTCCCGTTTGATCATCAGCGCTTTGATGTTGTAAATGGGATGGATGTTTTTCATCGTTTCTTCGACCACCTTGCGGACACATTGCAGTCCTTTGTAAGGGCCTATGGCAGAAACAGTAGCACCCTGAACCAGCACGTAGCAGTTGGTGAGCAGCTCCAAGGATTTTAAAGTACAACCATTAGGACCGATCAGGCGATTTCTCCTCTTGACGAATTTAGCCTTGTTGCGAACCAGATTTTTGATCTTGATAATATCGCAGCTGATTTCGTCGTCCAGCACTTTGACCGCTTGTTCAAAGGGAACAGAACGGGATAGCAGCTTTATCAGGTCCCGTGCTTTCAGGATAATGAAGGGGTCCCACGTTTTTCTGGTGGTTTTCACGGCCATGTTGCCTGGAAGTTTAAAACAGCAGTTAAGAAAATATAACCTTTTATTTATCTGTTGATCTTGACTGTAAAGGAACAAAAGATAACTTTAATCTTGTAGCATTTGGGTGATTTCAATAAATTCTATAAGTTTCAAATTGAAATTTATTTTTGAAACACACGGTTGAGAAATTTCGATACAAGGAAGAGTTCAGTGGAGAGGCCAACGAGATGTTAGCACAGAAATCGGCCGACGGAGCAATCTGGAGGAATAGTCTCAGGATCAGTTGTCAACTTTTTTTTTTAAGTCTGGAAGATTTTGAATTATTTTTTTGTAAAAGTCTGGATAGCAAAAAACTTGTAGGGTGTGACCTACATTTTTTTGGTCACCAGCTCTCAATTAGAGCATGAATCCCTAGCCTTGGAACGGCCGAAAGTCGAAGAACACTGGTGTGGAATGAAAAATGCATTTTTTTCACGACGAACAATGACGCTCTCGGTAAATTGTGCGCGAGAAGAAATGAATGGATTTCGGAAGAAAATTAGAGGATGGTCGAAGATCGGAGAAAGACAAAAGTTGGGATTGAGCAGAAATGTATCCGGTCATCCAAAGAAGCCGCACGTTATGAGCTAGAAAAGGCTGTTAAACGAGCTATTGGATTAGGCAAGAAAGCCTAAACAAACTCCCTAGTCGAAGAGGCGACATAAGTGGAGCAAGGACTTATTCTAGAATGCCGCTGAAAGACCAAGCAAGTTAGCTATTGATAGATCGAACAGAACAGCTCAAACAATGCATTGAGCATTTTGAAAAGCTCTTCCAATTCGAGTCACAAAAAGCGATGGCCAGCAGTAAGTCGCATCAAACTATAATCCTGCTGAAATGCTGACAGCCGACTGGATGCAAGACAGCAGGTCAATATCAAAGTCATGTATCTAATCTCGGCCCAAGTCATACATACCCTGAATCAAATCCAGTTCCGCCCTCAGATGGTGCCCTTCGAGCGCCTTCTCAACCAGGGGCCAGCATTCCTTGATGTACTTCTCCCGATACTTGGGAAAGAGGCAGGCAAACGAACTTTCCTCCAGCAGCCCGTTCGGATTGTCTTCGGCTTTGAATTCCGGTATCTTGAGGAGCCACGCATTCTCCACCGGCCCATTGAAATGCTCGATATCGGCTCCCGCTGGCTGCTCGTTCCCATCGGATTCCGAATCACTCATTTCCGATTAAATGGTTTAAATTAATAGGATTTTTAAAATTCAGAAACGTTTTAAGATATTCTGATCGCAAAACACGGTGCGCACGTTTTATTTTGTTTACCTAAATCGAGACAAACATTCGATAACGACATGTGTGGATGAATCATGTTCAGAAGTTGACCCAATCGAAAGTGCTAGCGACACCTAGGTGTCAATTTTTAAGCACGTGCTCCAAACGAGTTGAGCTATTCATTCCGAAGTAAACAAACCGGCTCGTTCGGCACGAAAATCATAACCGGAATTTAAAATCGTAATCATTGCTGTAATTATGGACAAAACGGTGATTAGAAGAGTTATCTCCGACTTAAGTGAAGCTAAACCAGCAGGTAAGTGTTTTTTCAGCATTAAAATTTCCTTTTTTCTAATCTATTTTCCTGTCGAAAGATCTCAACTTAAATCGACTGCAAAGTATCATCGGTGCTGCACAGGCGCAAATTTCCAGCCAATCGGAGGTCGTTGACCCGGACCCGTTATGGAGCACTTCGGCCGCCTACCTGTTGGTCCAGCATCAGTTCCTAACGACTTGCTTGGTTCAGAAGAAAGTGTTTGCGGACAATCCGCTAAACCCTACCCAAGAAGAGGACGTCGTCAGCCTACAGGAACTGGATCAATTTTTCAGAGCTACCGATGTAATAAGACAGTTTACTCTCAATCTTTATCTTCCCAAAGAACTGAGGAGCCTAACGAAATGCGACCTAAAGTTGGTCGTTGTTAATTTGGACCACCAGGAGCAGATTCGAAGGTTGACGTTTTGCCTTGAAGCGTTCCTGAAATTGTTCATGGTAAAATTCGCCGTGGTGGACAAAAGGATGGAAAATAGCATCTTGGATTACATAGCTGGAGTTTTTGAACTTCACTATCTAAAAAACTCAATCCAGGATCTACCCAATGATCCCTTATTTCAGAATTTTGATTTATTTTCAACCGAGATTCTTTTCAAAAGTTTGCTCATTATCAAAGGGAAGCCAGATCTTCCCACAGATTTGGCAAAACAAATCCATCTGGAGCTTCTAAGACGCACCGGATTAAAGGGTGGCTTCCCTGTTCTTTGTAAAACTCTCTTGGTAAATGTTCCATCGGATGAGACTCCAGTCTGGCAGAAAAGTAAAGTTATTGCCAAAATTGTCGGTTGCAAAGGTCACACGAAAAATTTTTACCGTCAAGTCCTACAAGATTGCTTCGAGTTCAACGAAGCGTCTCTCCAGAAAAATAACGAGGAAAGTCTGAACTTTGCAAGCACTTGCATCGAATGCTGTAAGCAAATTTATCAACTACCACCGGCTTACGCAGAACTGAGAAAAACAATAGAAACCTACTTCGTGTCACGATTCGATTTGTTGCACCAACCTACGGAACTACTTAGTGGAACCATTATCCTTGAACAATCTCAACTGGCAGCGGACATCTACCTCAACTACATGGCTTTCAGTGGCTCTTCATGTTCTTCACTCAATTCTTCGATTCTCATTCCATATCTACAAATTTTTCTCAAACTTACCACCCTTCTGCCATCTCAAATCAGCGAGCGGAAACAACTCAACCATTTAATAATCTTTTGTTTAGCCAATCGAGAAAAATCGGAACTCGAAACCGTTCTATCCGATTTGCTCTTCGAAACCAGCAGTTCTTCCCAAATGAGAAAGTTTCATCCGAGAATCGTCGTTAAAAAGGAACCGAACAATGATGAAACCTATTCGATTTTGGTGGGATCAACCAAGGGTGCCGGAATTCCTTCTGAGGTGGGTGTGGATGGCGAGATGCAGTCGTCCTCTTTGGATGATCAAGAGGACAGTACGATACCGGTGATGGTTGAAGTGCTAAAGGATTCTAACCGAAATTTACTCATTTATGATGTGTTCTTGGTGCTGCTGAAGCTGGTCGAGCGGATTAGTGCGGTAAGTTTTTTTTGAACTGTTATTCGTATATGATGTCCAAAAACAGTTTTTTTAACAATATGCTCTTCGACTAACGATTTTACCACCCATACGACTTTATCACATCAGGCGCAACTGATGCTTCTGCGTTCCTATTCAATTCTATATAGCGTTTCATCTCGTTGCACGTGTTAAGAGCATAACGATTGAGTCTCTGGAGCCACTCATTGACTTTCATTTGTAAATACGTATGCATCCTAGTTCGATTTTATCGCCGAAACTTCGTTAGTCCTGAGCCTACGTAACTTATTCCATATTTTAGCACCCTGGTGAATGATTTATCACTGTTGTCTCAAATTTTATTATCCCAACCTGTACCTCGCCAAGTAAACTTTGTACTGCAAAATTAATGAACACTTTTAGGTTACTATACCCATTTTAGGTTACTATACACATCTACTACAAAAATCAACTTAGGGGGCATCCATAAATTACGTAACGCTCCTAGGGGGGGGGAGGGAGTAAGCTCGAGCGTTACGAAATGTGACAAAGGAGAGGGGGGGAGGTATGCTCATCGTTACGTAACGATTTTTTATTTCGAAAAAAATCATTTTTATCTGAGCTATTTTGATGTCATGCAATTTTTCCAGGGAATTTGTAAGATTCAACATGATTCTAGCTGGTTTGTATCTTTTACTTTTCTTCATCTTCGTCATCTTCTTCTTCTTCTTCTTCTAACACCAACATGGCCAAAACTTGTAGGCATCCTGGAAAATGATAAACTTGCGTACTACATTTTTCGTTTTAACATAGTAGATATCTGATACTACTACGGCCAGGCCAACCGTGTGATGTAAAACGCATTAGATACAGAAATAAGAGGGAGGAATGAAGCGTAGAGTTCCTTGTCAAACGTTTCATATGATTGTATAGAATTCGGGTTTTAAGTGGTAATGTTCAATTTGAAAACTAAAAAAAATACAAAAAATCGATTGATCTTACTCGAAACTATCACATTTTGACGTTTGTTCCACAGGTAAACCAACCTTCAAAATTTTCACTGAACCTCAACAAAAGCTCTCGTTCCTTCAAACTATCATTTAGATTTTTTTTAATCTTCATTATGATGTAATACATTTTTGGGAACGACTGTCAAATACATCTTCGAACGATCGATGCTTACTAAGATCCCTCTGGTTTATATCTTTTCCTTTCATAAAGATTCTTTGAGAGATTTTTTAAGATCTGTGTTGAATATCCATAAAATAACCGTTGGAAAACCATTTATTTGACCCCAAAGATTTTAACATGCAATTGTTTAATACTCCTTGAGTAAAATAAATTAAACGAAGATCATCAGCCAACAAGCTCAGAGAAACTTGGAATAAGACAGTCAATAATTGTTAACAGAGAGTTATCATTATTGAGTTCTAACAAGCGATCTGGACAGATATTAACTCAGTTTATTTTGTTGTATGTAATTTGAAAAATGCTGAAAAAAAAACTATTATGTTAAAACTCGATTTTAAACCTCCAAAAATCAAAATTCAAAAATATGAGAAGATGGGGGGGGGGGTATTAATCAGCGTTACGTAATTTTTATAGGAGGGTACGTCGCAGCGTTACGATTTGTGACATACGGGGGGGGAGGGAAGTCAAAAAAGTCCATTTTTTGCGTTACGTAATTAATGGATGCCGCCTTACTCTCTGGAGCAACCCATTTTTAGCAACTCATTTTTGGCAAGTTACTTGCCAAAACCCGTACATGGGTATTATTTTCCGTAGCAATTGGTAGTATGATGATGAAGAGAACAGACAAATAAATAGACCTTTTTGGAATCAAATATCATAAACCCATAAATTTCTAAACCCATAAACAAACAAAAAATATGAATACGTTACTCGTTCTGATCGCTCCGCACAAGTGAACCAATGGCCAAGCCCTTTCGAAACTTACTAAGCTTGGACTAAGAGCGGTATATTGAAGAGAAACTGGGGCGGTTTCATCTTAGGGATTGCAAACCTATGGAAACTCCAGTTGATCCTGGCGACAAATTGGATACGTTGACAACGGAGGAGCTCGACGGGATGCGGAATGTACCGTTCAAGGTGGTAGTGAGTTGTTTAAACTACTTTTCCCAAGCAACTCATCCGGACATCTCGTTAGCGGTGAATATGGTGAGCCAGTTCAGCAGCAATCCGGGTCGTCGTCACTGGGAGGTCATCAAGATGCAATACCTGAAAGGAACCAAAGCATGCAAACTGAAGTATCGCACTTTCATCATACAAGCAAGGTTGCCGAAATTACAGAAAAATCTGTATTTTTACAGAATTTCGAGCAAAATTTCGTGTGTCACAGATCACAGAATTTTTAAAATTTTCACAGAATTCACAGATTTTCTAAATTTCGTACAGATTTCCAAAATTATAACTTTTTTGTTATTTTCAACTTTTAATTTCTGACTAAAATTCATGAAAATATGAAAACGAGGTAATGTAAATTGATTTTTTTTTTTCAATTAAAAGCTGTTAGAAATTTCCTATTTTGTTGATGTTTGACGTTATTTCCCTATGAATTTCATAGATAAAGCGTCACAGAAACCCGTCACAGAATTTTAGGTTCAAATCACAGAATATTTTTCGGCAACCTTGCATACAAGGCCGAATTCGTTGCTCTGTCTCGCTAGATTCAAGAAGCACTTTGGTGGAAGCAATTTTGAAGGAGATTGACACTCAACACGTGATCCAGATTTTCGGCGATAATCAATCCGCTATTTGTTTGAATGATATGAAGGATATATCCCAAAACCCAAGCACGTGGCTATACGATATTGTTTCGTTAAGGACACCCTGGATACCGGCGATGCCAAGCTGCAGTACATTCCGACCGATGGCTTCTCGAAGGTTCTACAGAGTGTTGAAACTAATTAGTCTAGGATAGTTGGATATCTTTGGTTACCAAACAGAAAATAAAGTTTCACTTGTTCTTTAGTATAGTAGCGTCAATATTGCAAAAAAGTGAATAGTTTTTTTTTGTAATTCCTTTATTTGAAACGGTTCATACCTTGAAAGTGAATAGTTAAAATGAATAGTCAAAATTATATAATTGGAATCAATTATTCGTCCTTAATAATTATGTGCAAATTTTCATCTCGATCTGTAATGGTTTGTTACTTGCGGTTCACGGGTAACGAAGAAAAGTTGTTTCCGAATTTTTAACACTCCTTTATTCGTTCGAAGTTCGGCGAGTTTTAAAAACCTACGATAGAAACATAGCTTTGATGAAAAGAACTAAAATTCAATGTTTCAATCTCACGTTTAGTAACTTCTCCTATTCGCTTTCTGCTGTCTCGATTCGTATCTGCTGTAGCTGCCTTCCGCTAGCCACCTTTAATATTAATTATGCTGAATTAAATGACTTTGTTCAACATTTCTCAATGACATTCTCACCTCTACTCATCAGGTTAAACAACTTAATTAGGTGTCTTCTTAACAAGCGCGTATCCGCAGTATTGCCCTAAATTATGAGGTTCCAAATTACACGAAGCGCACTTATTAGAAAACTAATAATACTCCTACCTTTGCTCAAGCGACCTCACTTCACTTCGCACTTTTAGCCTAAGCTCGTACTTTTAGGATGGATCTTCACAAAAAACTAGAGCTTCACACCTAACGCGAATTTATTGTTGTTTTGTTATTAGTCCTACGACTTTCCCGCCGAATAAACCGCTTTCTTTTCTCTCGCTCTTTTTCCCTGTTCAAAACTGTCATCAACTTGAGTGCGTTCAGTGCTGCCCGTACAGTAGCTCCGTTCAGTAACACGATCCGATGTATAATAACATCTATATCACAAATTTTTGGAAAAGGTAATTGTTATGTTCAAGATAAGCGTACAACAACTTTCGGTAAAATGGGAAAACTCCGTTCGTTAAGATTTGCTATTCAGAGCAGATTCTCTCTGAGAATCACTCGAGCCAGGGACCTAGAAATGTACTCAACAGGAATTTGATACCTGAAATCGATTGCACGTCATTCAAAACATTCTTGTATCAATTTTCATCTGAATCCGATGCATAATAACATCAATATCGCAAAAATAGCAAACAGTTAATATGGGAGACCCCTTGGGCTGGCCTCTGGCATGGCATAGCATGGGGTGACTACACACATCTTGTATTGGCTGATACACAGGGTACAACTGATAATCAAAACCAACACGAGATGCCAAAATAAGTACCTGGATTCAATACTCATTTCAAGTGTTACTTCTGAACACTTGAACACCGCGACAAGTCAATGTAATCATGGTGGGGAAGGTCTGAAACAGAAAACAAACTCTTTAGGTGCAGAGAACTCATACGACCCATAAATCTGTTTCAGGAGGGAACTGGAAGGGTAAAATATAGGAAATCCTACATGGCAAATAGGATTGGCAAATTTTTACATGAAACAATCTCACCAAAATCCAACGTCTGCCGGGAGTCACACACTTTTTCATTTTCTTCCAATAGTCTTTGGCTCCAACTCAACGGATTCTACATTTCACACAATTTTCATTTCGATTAATCACAGCAAGCCACAACAACATGCCTTGTCAATCACATGGTGAAATTTTCTGATGACACAAAAATTCACATTCCTCAAAATTTATAATTTAGAAAAGGCATCGAAACGCATTCCAAATGCACGCGACACTCCAGTATTATAATTAAAACGTTTTCACCAAAAACACACTAATATGGATTATACGCAAGCCAGTGAAAGATTCGATTTTTCTCCAGATGGAGGAAATGTTTAGTTGTACATAATAACGCACGCCCACGCGGATTGCTTTCGAATAACCACTACCGAAGTACCACTCCCGGTATAACATATCTTAGGTTATCCAGTAAGAGCTTTTTGTCGAATATTTTCATTAGTTTCACTATTTAAAGATACAAAAAAATTAAATTTTCGCGGACGGAGAAAAAAACGCGTGCGCTGCTGACAAGTCAACGCCTACCTCTCCTGGACGACCCCTTGGGCTGGCCTCTTACACAAAATTGGTAAAGGCCATCGATTGCCGGTTCTTAAAAATATCCCAGCGCTAATTTTCATCCCAATCCGATGTATAATAACGTCAATATCACGAAAATACTGAAAAAGTTATATGGATGACCCCTTTTGCCGACCCCTGACCAAGAATTCAATATCCGAAATCAATTTCCAATCTTTCAAAACTCCCATGTGCAAATTTGCATCACAATCCGACAAAAAATAACATGACATGAGACATGAGACATAAGACATGAGACCTGAGGCATTAGACAAGAGCCAAACATTAGACCTGAGACATGAGGCTTTAGACCTGAAACATGGTACTAGTGTTAGTACCGCGAGAAATAAATTTAGCTCCGATTTGAACTTGCGACCCCTCTAGTGAAAGGATTTGACTTGTAGGTTACAAAAAATAGTGTCGCGACTTCGCTAGACTAAGTTTCTAGTGTCAATAGTAGTAGAAATAATCTACTTGTGCAACGTTGTACAAGCTTGTATCAAATAACTGCTAAAACAAATTTTTATCAATTTCTACCCTTTCAATAATCAGGTCGCAAGTTGAAATCGAGATTACCTAATTTCTGTCAGTACGAACCCGTGACACTATTTTTTGCCACCTAGAAATCAAACCCTTTCACTAGAGGGCTTGCAAGTTGAAATCGGAGCCAAACTAATTTCTCGCGGTACTAACATTAGTAGCTTATCTCAGGTCTCAGGTCTAGAGTCTCATGACCCAGATCTCAGGTCTCGTGTTTCATGGCTCATGTCTTATATCTCATGCCTCATGCTGAGGTCTCAAGTCTAATATCTCTTGTCTCAGGTCCCAGGTCTCAGGTCTTGGGTCTGAGGTTTCATTTCTCGTGTCTCAGATCTCAGGTCTCATATCTCAAGTCTCAAGTCTCGGGTCTCATGTCTCAGGTCTCAAGTCTTAGGTCTCAGGTCTCATGTATCATGTTCTTAGTCTCAGAGCTAAGATTTTCCCAACTTCAAAAAGATTCTAAGTGTTTTTCTTTGAAAAGGAAAAGGAATATTTTCTCTCAAAAACCGTGTTAATTCGCGATATCCGTGTAAAAAAACCCGTGTTAATTCCCAAAAATCGTGTAAAAAAAGCCGTGTAAAAAACCGTGTAAAAAAACCTTGGTGTATAAAGACTACATGAACACAAAAGTGCTGACCCATTAAATACAAATAATCAATTCATATATTTTATCCAACGACACGAAAGAAAACTTCACCTAATATCTTTCAAAAAAGTTTCGAAAAAATAAAATAATTAGAACAAAACGTCCGATTAAAGAGTTCTAACTGGACTTGGCCTCATGCCTCAAAACGTCTGATTAACGAGCGAGTACTGTGTTTAAGTTCTTTCAGCTCAAGTATATATGTTAAGGCTGACTTCGGACAAATCCCAGGTCAAAAATTTTAATGGCAACGACTCGGGGGGATGTTCCAGCCAAATCTAAATTGGTTTTTGCCGACAAATTTGCACGAAAATTTATGATTTGGCAGGGCATTTGCAGCTGTGGCAAAAAAACGAAAGTTTTCGTTACAAATAGGACAATGACGTCGGAACTATGCCAAAATGTGTGTCTCCAAAAACAAATTTTGCCGTTCATTCGATCCCACGACCATCCCGTAATGTTTTGGCCAGATTTGGCGAGCTGTCATTACAGTAAAGTCAGTCAAGAATGGTACGCAGAGAAAGGGTTCCAGTTTCATCCGAAAAACCTCAACCCACCCAACTGCCCCAGTTCCGCCCTATTGAGAAATTCAGGGTAATAATCATGAAGAGGAGACTCAAGGCAAAGAGAAAGGTTGTCAAAGACATCAATCAGATGAAGACCTGATGGAATAAGATTGCTAAAACGATGGACGAATAAGCCGCGTTACAGGAAAAAATCAAGAACTTCTTCGAAACCGTGACGAATAATTTTATCCGTATTTTTTTCTTAAAAGTATGAAGAAAACGCTACATTTGTATAAAAGCCTAATAACGATTTTACCTTAATTATAATCGAAATTCGATCTAGGAAATACTTGTTATATTTGGCTTTCATAATAAACGTTTTCATAAGAAATCGGCCAATCATTTTGTATGGAATCTTCTACAAGGTGAGGGATCAATTTGAACCTTCACTGCAGCACATTCTTCTGTTTTGCATTCCTGCACAAGCTTAAAAAAAGAAATAAGGAGATTAAATTTCGTAATCTTTCCAATTTTTATCTTTAATATTGAATTTAGCCTCACCGTCGTATATTCTGCTGGATGTTTTTTTTCATTTTCAAGTAACTAACGTTTTTTTAAGGTTTCGAACGTTGCGAAATCCGATTCCGAATTTTTGTGGAGAAACCTGAAATCTGCAAAACTAATGATTTTGTCTCTGGAGCCAATCAAAAACTTTCATTTTTGTTACTAGTTTTTATCTTGGTATTTAGCAGGCGCATTTAGAACCGGCCTTTCGTTTAAAGTTAAGGAAATTTCTTAGGTACATTTCTGAAAAATTAAAGGGCATAATGTTTGATTTTTTTCAACCAAGGAGATGCAAATATAAAATAATCCTTACTGTTCGAGTTTAAGCTCCCGAATTTTTCCCTTCTAGGCCCATAAATAAATACCGTTTTTTTACTCGCTCAGTGTTTGTGTTGCATTTCACCCGACAAAAACGAACAAAATCAACAGTGAAAGAATCATTGAACTCTATTGACTCAGATATTCTCAATTTATCTGACATCCGCCTCTTTGACAGATATTAGTCAAACCAAGATACAAGTGTCCTACACACTCCATAAAGGGAGATCATTCATGGCTCTGCAAAAATTGTTTACTCTCTGGAGCCACTACTCGACTCGATTACCAGTTAACAGAAGGCTATTTTTAATGATCAGTGTAGAGCTGTTTTTTTTTTATTTTTCGAATAAGACTGCCTTATGTTGTTAGAACAGATTGGCCAGAGGCCAGAAGTTTTTCCATGGTTTTCGTATAATATCAAACGAAAAGTTTATTCGACTCAGTGGAGAATCACCAAGTACTTATATAAGATCTATTTTGTCAAAATTTTCAATTACAACTCAGCTATTTTTTTTTCCAGAACTCACCCAAAACCCTCCTATTGGATCCCGAGGAACGTGAAGCAATCGACTGCAAGCAGTTCTACCGAAAATACGTGCTCATCAACGCCCTGATGGAATTGATCAGCCACAAACACTTCCACAGCCAGCTGTACGACAATCCGTCCGAGATGCTCGCTTTCCTGGAAGGACTTCTCAAATCGAACACGGAACAGCGCCAACCCAATGAGGATTTGCTAGCCTTGGTACTGTCGATATTCCAGGAGTATTTGCAGCGATTGCAATCGCGAAGCGATGTTCAACGAATTGTGATTTTGCTGCAAAAGTTTCAAAGTTCCGATACTTGTAGTGAACAGTTGAGGAGCCAAATTGAACAAATTTTCGTTAGAAGTAGTCCTGATTTGGATGAGGAAACACCATATCGGAATGCCTTGAGTTTATGTTCCGATCGGGAAGCGTATTGTAAAGTGTACGGAACAACTCTGATGATAAAACTGTTACAAACTCGTGACAAAGAAACGGTGACCAATAAACACGCCATTCTGGTGCTAGCTCTGAATAATTTGCGAAATGTCGAAAGCTACGCGTTTTTAAACTCAGTGCGATTGCTGGTGGCCTTGTGTGATGTTCTGGAATCTGACACAATCGAAACGCTTATCAAAGAGTTTAATAGTGTTGGAAATGAGGTGGATTTCCGGCTGAAAATTGGCGAAGCATTGGTGAAAACCGTAGAAACGTTGGGACCCATTGCTTATAACTACAAGGAACAGCTGATCAATTGTTTCATAAACGGAAGCAAAAGTTTAACGGATGAGATCCGATCCTCAAGCTTGTCGAATCTAGGAAATATCTGCAAAATTCTTTCGTATCAAGTGCACCACTTTTTCTATGAGGTTTGCCACTTTCTGTTATTTATGAAAACTGTTTTACATCTTTACTCTTATTCTTTCAGATGTTCCTGGTCATTAAATCGGCAATCGAAACAGATACCTACCTCCCGGTTCGACGAGCGGCCATACTCATATTTTCGCAGCTCATTGAAGGAATTGATAATCTCCTAAGCTTCGACACCTACCTTTTGCCGATGTATCGCTTCCTGAAGCACATTATAGCGACCGAAAAGGACGACGTGACTCGGCTGCAGGCAGCCGTCGCCCTCGATCACCTGTCGGCTAAAACGAAGGACTTGCTGACTTCCCTGCAAACCACGAAGCTGGAGAAGGAAATTCGGATATTTGGAATTAAGGATCACCAGTAAAGGTACGACAAAAAAACACATTTCGTTTAAAATGGTAGACTAAAAAGCCAGAGGTGCTCAGTTTTATTGTTCGATAACACAGCGCACACTTACAATCTAGCACGATAAGCTTACTTAAATAATTCGAACTAAAGCGACGATGATGATGGTGATGATTTTGATGATGACGATGATGGTGATGTTTCGGATGGTTGAGATTAATCTATATGAGAATATTTCTTACGGACTAAAAAGTCTTGGAGAAGGCAAATGATTCTTATTGATGAAGGTGCATCTTAAGGTTTGTTTTTTTTTTTTTGGATGAGTGATGAGGTACCTTACTAAATTCTTCATTGAACGAATAGCTATCGGGCTTTATATCAAATTCGATTGTCTATTAGGCAAGCATATAAGTATTGGAATAGTCTAGTGTTGAACTTGCACAGAAAAGTAGAATTTTGTACATTTGGTCTAAATATTAGGGGCATATATATTATATTGATTATCGATTACGCTACTGTAAGGGACGCTAATAGATTTATGCTCAATCATTTTAGAGATATTGAGTGTTTGTCCACTTCGCTTTTTTGAGTGATATTGTTGCTTAAATTCTTTATCAGATTTTCAACTATACTCACGATCTTTTTACGATTTAGTTAATAAAATTTCGAAATTTGAAGTCAAATTTAAAATACATCTAAACTTAGAAAATTGTTTGAAAATTCTTATGTCAAATTATGATCAATTTTATTTTTATTCAAATACGACCTGCAACGGATGTTATCAACATTCCTCTCACAAAATCAGATCAAAATCAAACCTTTCGATTTTAACCTAATAAGAACTCGAAATGTTCTAAAATGTGAGCCAATAAAGTGCTTCCGAAAACATGAGAAAATCACCTCTCATCGGACAAACAGATCAATAAAAACAAGAGAGCATAACTTTCGTGAAGGACAGACACATCAAGCAGTTAGTTTAGTTGTAAAATCTAAAACTTACTGTTAACCAGTCGTGGTTATTTCGAATAAAATATAAGTAGTGTTCTTATCCGCCTACGCACCTACACAGGTTGTATCACTAAATTCGTAGAAAGATACCACAAGATCCCTGCTGTTCGCTCCTCGCCGTTAGAAGCTTGCCATCCGGTTCGGAGGAGGTCTCTGCATCTGTTGGTGGTGCTGCTGGATAATTCGCTGCTTTTTGTACTCCTTCTGCAGCACATAGATGAACGCACCGATCATAATCACAGCCAAACTAGCCGATATGAACAAACTGGGCAGATCCATCGAGCGATCGCTCCCGCCCTCAATCGATCGTGCGCTAAACTGCTCCTCAGCACCAATCCCGGTAGTCAGTTCACTGACGCCCGAATCTTTTTCAACTCCCGGCGCCAGTTTACTCTCAAATAACCTTGCGAATTTAGCATCCCTCAAAGCTTCACCCTTATCAGTTCGTTTCCTTACAGTTTTACTTTCGGCAACCTCATTCTCCTTAGAACTCAAAACAGCTTTCTCCGAAGATCCCTGAACCACCTCATCCTTTCCATCTTCTTCCGGTAGACCTGCCTCAAACTGACTCTTCTCAACTTCCTTCACTGTGGCAGGCAAAATATCTTCCACCTCCTCCTCATCCGATCCCTTCAACACCAAGCTCGTCTTATCGACCATCTTAAACTGCCTCACCCTCCCATTTCTACCGGAAGCACCTGTCGGCCACCATTCGCTCATGGGAACCGGTGCAGCTCCTCCCTTCCCCTTACCAGGCAACGCCAGCCTAGCCCTCACAGTCAGCGTATCCGGCTGGAAAGTACACACAACCACAAACCTTCTCGTACTATGCGTCAAAATTCCCAAATTCTCCTGAACCGTAATATACGATTCGACCGTCAAGTCGGCCGGATTGACCCGGCTGCCGCACTCGTCGTGATCGATGCGCATGATGTAGCTCTCCTGGGGGCTGTTCTGATCACCCTGGATGCCGCAGACCCCATTCTCCGAACCGATGCGACCCCCGAAGTATGGGCCCGTTTGGACTTCGATTTCCGATGCGTGCGGAAGACACTGGGTGGCGTGGGCCGAAACTGTTGAAGAAAGAAACAGGAATTGAAAAAATAGGGACTTTTATATCTTCAAACGAAGATTTTTTATTTCGATACAGTTCATGTTACTAAGGTATTGGATCCGCTTCAAACATGAAATTGTTGTATCTATCAGTTGAGCTGCCAGATGAATTTTAAAAATTAGGGGTTTTTTAATTAATTTTACCTGGGGCCTTGATTCCGCTCGATATGTTTCTATGATTTTCTACGAATTTTGGGCGCTTCATGCTCAACAGAAACCCCTACTTTAGTCTATTTTCCTAGCATAGCCTACCCAATGAAATTTACTCATAAATCGAAGCCTCTTAATCATTGAAGATTGGGATTTGCTTATTTTTGACTACTGAGCTTCATTATTACTTTTTTTTTGTTTCCATTATAGTCGTTTTACCATCATTATGGCATTCGCGACTTTATCAACGTTGCAGTTGGCGGATCGTTATTGAAAAACTTATCCGGTACAACTGCGTTCGATGTTTACTCTTGGGCTCGAACTCGCGGACATCGGCTCAGGAGACAACAGACTTGCCAACTGAGCTATATCACAAGCCCAATGGGAATTACTACTGTTATGGTGATTTCGTCGTACATGCCATTCATAAAGTTCAATTATGATCTCGACCACACTCGTAATCATCCTCAATACAGTAAGTTTGCTGGGAAGTAGATTCAACACCAATTAAAAAATTTAGAAGCAGTTATATCTGTTGATGGTTTTCCACAATGTGGAGTCCATAATAGGCACGACTTCCGGACCTCACGACTGGTGTCAATGTCTGCGGTCACCAGTGATTCGACATAGACAAAGTCTTCGACCATGGCCGTAGGAACGAGGGGTGGGGTTTTGGGGGTTCACACCCCCCCCCCCCGCCCCCCTCATGAGGGTCCAAAAAAGCAAGCGAGGTATTCTACTCTACACTTAATGTTTTAAATTCATAATCAAATTATATTGATAGAGCAAAGTTATTCAAGAGTAACAATCTAGACTAAAAACTAATGCCAAAACCTTAAAAACCCATCCCAAGTTCAAAATTCTGCTACAGTTTTTAAAAATTTTCTCAATTGTTCATCGAATAAGGTTGCTGTGCGGTACACGATCGAACAATAAGAGATTCACTGTGTTAACTTATAATTGTATACGATATCTCGCACACAGGCTATCACCAGCACCTCCGTTCGTCGTGTATCAGCCGTCTAACTGGCAAGTCCTTTGTACCTCGTGTAGTGTACCCTCGTAGCTCGGGAGATTTCCCGCCGGTGTTCGAGATCACACAGTTGCCAGAATTTTTCAGCACGTATTCGGGCCGGACAAATACGGGCTGTTTTGTATAAAAACCTGACAAAATCCGGGTATTTGTTTTCAAAATTGTCGATCAAAATCCGGGCAATTCTGGTCAAAACCTAGGAATTACTTATCAAAAAATCAAGAAAGAAAACCTTTCATGATTCTTTTTTTTAAACTTGCTTCAAAAATTTTGGACGCATAAACAAAAATAAATTTACAACACAATTTGTTTTTTTTTTTAAGTTTGATTTAAGAATGAGAATGAGAATAAACTCTGACAGAATCAGGGCTTTTCCAATGAAATGTGGGCAACAGAGTCGAACTTAAGCCCTACAGTAAAAGTGCGGCAGACTGAATTTCTCACCGATTTGGCAGCACTGAAAAAGCTTCTGTAATACTGCCAATAACGTAAGCATTCGCATGACTTCTTGTTGATGTGCAGCTGTGTCGCAGATTGTGAAGTTGATTTTCGTTTTGTGAATATTATTTAATTTGTTCTCCGTTGTGTCAATTGTTAAAATAAAAATTAAGTGCTTCTTTCCGTTTTGCTTCAATGAATTTTCTCTGCATTCTTGATTGATTTCAATTAAAAAATTGAAAGTCACAGTCACACAGATTACAATGGGGGAAAGGTTTCCTAAATGGGCCTATCGGGTTAAATGATTCTACGGCTGTTTGGTGAAATGGCTGACTAGACAGCTTATCTAACCAATGCATTTTGAGGGTGATACGCTTAGAACATAAGGCAAGAAAGAATCTTATGAATTTACAAACACAAAAAAATTTAAAAAATCATACAAGGTTTTGATACATTTTGATGTAATATTTCGACTTTTAAAAATTATACGTAAACAAGCTTAAAACAAAAACTAGGATGGTTTTTGTTTCTTATTTAAATGAACTTTAGAATTAAAACATATTTCAGCTCTTGTGAAGGTTTAATAATGATTATATAGTGGAATAACAGAGTGTTTTTGTGTGCCCTCATCATGTTTGTAAAATGCCTTCATCCGAAAATAACAGGTTAAATATAATAAATAAATGATTTTTATCATTGAATCTTCAAATCTAAGCTCTGAATAACGTCTTAAGAGAGAATTGAAGATCTAAAAACAGATTTGATAAAGTTTTTATCATGGATGAAGTGCCTCCATAGTATGGCAACCCTAACTTTTGTTTTATTCCATAAAATTATAATATACAAGGATTTTATAAAACTTCAGCTTTGTTGTACGGAAATTATTACTTTCTAGCAGTTTCAATTAAATTATACGGAAATATTGCCCAAAAATAGAAGTTTTGTTCAAAACATAAATAGGCGCATTTAGCCCGCACAGTTTGAGGTTCGGCATTTTAGACAACACTTATAATAAAATCGTTTTCTTGGAAACAGAAGAAAATTTTAACATAAAAATTACTCCAATGTATAGAAAACAGATGCCTGCACACGTGAATATAGTTTTTGTACACATATTCGATGTGATATTTGATTAAATCAGTGTTCTGCCTGATAGGCGCATATAGCCCGCTCCTCCCCTACCATGGGTGGCAAAACTCCTCAGATCGGCTTGTCCAGTGAAAGAGAGTGCATTTTTTTTCGCCTGCTCCCCCAATCGGTGCGGGGAGAGATAAATCGCACTGAAATGAAGAGTGAGATTGTCAACACATAAGAGTGAGCGAGAGCATTCATATCCGCTGATGAAGAGAATTCCCTTCTCCGGAAAAATCTGTTGCGCAATGTGCTGAGGAGAATTCGAGAGCTAACTCAGTTTATTCTTGGTACGTTCACAAGAAAAGATGCTACTTTCCGAATCAAAGCTCCCAGCGGTGTCCTGATTTTCTAAAAGCCGTTCTGATCTTAATTGCAATTGATTTTGCAATAAAAACAGTTTAACCTCTTAAACCAATGGTAATCTTCGGTTCAGATGAAATTTGAACGGTGTTTTCGGTATAAACTAAAAGCCACTTAACTTCATATCTCTTCTGCTGCATAAATTAGGGCGTATACTGCACCGCTATTTCGCCTTAATTTATGCAATCTAAGCAGAGCTGCATTTCATTTCCACCAATCTACTGGGGTCCTGAAAAATCCTGGTTTTTGTTCTTCGCGGTGTCCTAATTTTTTGATGAAACCTGTCACCTCTTCTTCGAACGCTACCTTTTGCAAAAAAAAAAATCAAAACAGCTAACAGCAGTAGGCATGGTAGCGGATAGAAATTGTTTATATTTTTTCTACGTTGTGTGGTGGGAGTCTAAATATTTTTTTCCTTCTTTACTCTGAGGTGTATGACTGAAACACAGGGCGCTCTTTGTTTAGAATTCTCTTTCTCCCACTTGGATGCAAATGCTCTCACACTTGCCGTCCGAGTCACTTACAGCTCGTGTAAACTCGGGTAACGAGTGGAGCACGAACAGCGAAAGAGGATTACACTCGGAAGCCGAACTGAAAACAGTGTTGATTGCTCCCGGCTCTTAGTTGTTTGAGAAGAGCCGACCAACCCTGTCCCCTACTTCCCACGAATTTGAAATGGTAAAAATGGGTATGCTCGATTTGAACGACTTTTGACAGTTCGATTGGAACTCCGCGGTGACAGTCTGCCGCACTTTCATTTTAGGCTTTAGGTTGAATCGGACTTTCCAAAATGTTATATTAAATATCCAGGCCAACTCAGTTAAAACCGGACAATCTGGCA
The DNA here is from genome assembly GCF_029784155.1 of Uranotaenia lowii. Lineage (NCBI taxonomy): Eukaryota > Metazoa > Arthropoda > Insecta > Diptera > Culicidae > Uranotaenia > Uranotaenia lowii. The sequence goes on from NC_073692.1 coordinate 29,648,544, forward strand.
ACCTTATCATAGAAATGCAGGTCTGAATATTAAATTTCAAATAAAACCCATTTTGGAACTTTTGGTTCCATTTTCCCATAACTGAAATTGTATTTCTACATATTTTCGTATTTTTGGTTTTGTATTTTTGAAGTTTAGGATTTTTGATTTTCAGTTCGAATTATCATAAAAAATTAGGAATGAAAAGCTGCTTTGAAATCCTGGTTCAAATTCGGTGTTGCATTTCATATGAAATTTGAATCATGTTTTTCGAAAATCATATGCGCTCCAATATTTTGATAATAATTTTCCGAATATGAAAAAAGTAAAGTTTTGTTATAAATTCAAATTCAAAGTTCTTAAACTTTATTCTAACACAAAATTTGAACATTTAAAGCTTCTAAGTGGTGATCCAAAATTGAAAACTCAGATTAAGACTCATTATTTGAAATTCTCATTTTAATTCAGATTCACAAAACAGATTAAAAATAAATAATTGAAATAATAAATTAAGATTTAACCGGCACTACAGAATTCAAATAAAAGATTCATAAATGAGGGCTTGGCTCTTAAAATTCTGAATTGGAGATAAGATTCGGAAATCGTATTTTTTGTACATTTCAGAAATCGTATTGAAATTCGGAAACAGATTCAAAGTTCAATTTTTGAATTCAGGTGAAAAATCATAAAAAAATTGGCTTGTGAATGAGTTTTTCAATCAACATAATATTGTTGAAGAATTCAAAATAACATGAGTTTAAATATTTGGTTGTCAATCCAATTTCCAGATTTCCATTTTTTCAATCAGAATTACAGTTGCGTTCAAAAAAGAATGAAATCTCATGAAGCTGCGCACCCACTTTCTACTTTGACAAGCTGCCATTGCTCTCTCGGTTTATATTTTTTCATGAAAAATTCACACAACCTAGTTCAACTATCCAACTAACACTCCACAAAATTTGAAGTCTTAACAATGACGAGAAACAAAGATACAGCTTTTCCCGTAAAAAATGGAAATTTGGAATTGTTTCACTAAATTTGCTGTATCTGTGACAATTTTCATTGAAAAATCTTGAAATTTGGCCCAAAGATGTAAAAATGTTTGATCTAACATCAGGCCAAGTTTCGTCAAAATCGATGAATGTGATCAAAAATGGTGCCGGGTTGAAGATGAGGTTCATTATCGCCTAGCAGACGATTTCATTCTTTTTTGGACGAATGTTAGTATGGAAATCATCGTAATCTTTGTATTCTTGGTTTTTTCTTCCACAAAACCAACATTTATAACAAAGAATGTTGTTAATTGATGGGACCTTATCCTTGCTTTGTTTAGAAATAGAAATTGTTCCAACAGAGCTGGTATTGAAACAAAAGAGCGAAAAGACTATTCGCTTTAATTGTGGATCAAATTTGTTTATCGGTATAATTAGCAGGTAATTTCTGAAACTCTGTTTTTCTTATTTTGGACCCTGTTGAAACATTTTCTCTCTCAATACAAAGTACGAATGAAGTTTCTAGCAATTAACAACATTTTTTGTGATAACGTTTGGTTTTGTGAAAGAAAAACCCAAGAATACATGGATTATGATGTTTTCCATACAATCATCCGTCCAAAAAAGAATGAAATCGTCTGCTGGGCGATAATGAACCTCATTTTTAATCCGGCACCATTTTTGATCACGTTCATCGATTTTGACGAAATTTGGCCTGATATTAGATCATACATTTTTACATCTTTGGATCAAATTTCAAGATTTTTCAATGAAAATGGTCAAAGATACAGCAAATTTAGTGAAACAATTCCAAATTTCTATTTTTTACGGAAAAAGCTGTATCTTTGTTTCCCGTCATTGAAAAGACTTCAAATTTTGTGGAGTGTTAGTTGGATAGTTGAACTAAATTGTGTGAAATTTTCATGAGAAAATACAAACCGAGAGAGCAATGTCAGCTTGTCGAAGTTGGAAGTGGGTGCGTAGCTTCACGCGATTTCATTCTTTTTTGAACGCAACTGTAGTTTGTTCCCAGAATTCAGCAGATAAAGTAGAATTTGGGTCATTTTTTTCAAGTTTCGTTTTATGCAAAATATTCTTAATTATATTTCAAAAAAAAAATCGTCCACAAAATTTTCATTATGGAATTGATTCTTTATGAACAAATATTTTAAAGAAAAGAAAGAAACTGTTAAAGAACCATGAGCTTCACCTAAAAAATCTGCACAAAATTCTAGATTTTCTCGGTGTATTGTTTATCATTATTAATATTGTAGTTTTTTTTTAAAGCCAAATTTCAAATTCAAATCATGAATTTAGTTAAAGTTTGCATCAAGCAAATTTGATCCGAATTTTTTTTTATCTCTTACTTTTTTTTGGAGAATTTTATTTATTTTCATCAAACGTTAAAATCTTGAAACTTGTGAAAGAGTTTGGAAGATTGCGCTTGTTTGATTTGAGTAGAGAATAAGCTTTTTTTTTAAAGAAATTGAAGTCTACCCTTAAAAGAACGTATTTTATGCTCAAATCAAATAACTTTGATCTACCAGACTCTTGAACCAATTCAAAAATTTTAACCATCAATGATAGCAAATACCATATTTTGTTTATAAAGAATTCATTATAAAAAATTTGCTCACCTTTTCTAAAGTTACGATTTAATACGAAAACTATTAATGGGAACTTAAAAATGAATAACCATATGATTACAAACATATTTTGATTATTTTTTTTGTGTTCGTGCGTTGATGGGCAAAAAATCATAGGTAGAATTCAGTCACCAAACTCCCCCCTCCCCCATCAGTCGTTTTTTCCTACGGTCCTGTCTTCGACTATACTTCGAGTTGTCGCCGTCGACCGTGACCCTGTTACTACTGGAAAAGCTGGATCTGTCAGTCTCGGATCCGCAGGCCAGCATATACTTCGCCTTGAACGTATCAATCATCAACCCAATCCTTCCTGCTTCGCGTTTCAGTTTAAGGTAGATCTCATCCGCCGCCTCAGGTCATTTGCTGTCGTCGACAAAGCAGATAAGTTGACTGGATCTGTTGAAAATCGTGCCCCGCATTTCGCCCACCGCCCGTCGAATAACACCTTCTAGAGCCATGTTGAACATCATGCCTTGTCGAAGCCCCCTGCGTGATTCGAATGAACTCGACAATCCGCACACTGCACTGCGTTCCATCCATCGTCGCCTTGATCAGCCTGGTTAGCTTCCCGGAGAAGCCGTTCTCGTCCATAATTTTCCATAGCTCGTCACGGTCGATCTTATTGTATACGGATTAGAAGTCGATGAATAAATGATGCGCAGAGACTTGGTGTTCACTGCATTTTTGGAGGATTTGCCGTAATGTGAAGATCTGGTTCTTCCTGGACCGTCTCTCCATGAAGCCGTCCTGATGACTTCCCCCGAATCTGTTTGATTGTGGCGCTAGGCGGCATTGAGGACAGTGATCGCTCGGAAGTTCTCACAGTCCATTTTGTGCTGTCCTGTGTCCCAGATCCGGACCATCAACCGGTATAGGCAATCGGCCAACTTGTCTGGGCCCATTTTGATGAGTTTGGCTGCGATGCCATCCTTCTCAACCGATTTGTATTTGTTCGAGTAATTCAGTTGTACCTGCGATGTACCTTCTTAAATGTTTTGTAACTAGTTGATTAGTCGACGTTTAGAGTGAAGTTGAAGACCAATGCGGACAGTTCCATTGGAAGGTTCAACCGAGATTGGTTATTAAAAAGCGTACGAAGTGTACTGGAATATGCTGCACCTGTTTGGGCACCTTACCAATCCGTTCACATCGAAAGGATAGAGAGGGTCCAGAAAAAATTTCTTAGCTACGCATTACGAAGATTGCCATGGCGAGATTCTGTACGTTTACCACCTTATTCCGAGAGATGTGGTCTTCTGTCACTGACGTCTTTGAGTAAAAGGAGGACGTACTTGCAACGGATCTTCGTATACGACATCTTAACAAACGTTATTGATTGCCCGCAACTGCTGCATTCTCTCAATTTGCACGCTCCAGCTCGACAACTACGCAACCAAAATTTTCTCTGGCTACAAAGAAGCAGGACGAGTTTTGGCCAAAATCATCCACTACATCGATGATGTCGTGCTTTCAACGACTTTAAGTCTGTATGACTTCACGGTCAAAGACTCCAAATAAATAAATAAATAATGGCATCGACTTTTCGAAAGCCTATTACTCAGTATATTCCAAGGAGAAATCGACCATGTGCTTGCTCGGCTAAAATCCCGAGTCGATGGGTGGGGTTAGAGAATTGCAGGTTCGAGTCCTGCCGGTGAGCCATTCATGATATTTACGGCTTATGTTCTTTCGTTATTTGATAGCTCATGTTTCTCTAATTCTTTCCATCACCTACGAAAATATATAAATCGGCACCATTCGGAGCCGTCGGCATCTGATTTTGTTTTTTTTCGGAAATAATACCCAGATCCCAGAAATTTTCACTCACGTAGCACAAATCGTCTGTTTATCATCCTCAAGCAGCTTGCTGTGACCGTACAATCCGATGATGGTCATTTTCGAACCGAAATTCTAACCCGTTACACAATAAACTAATTCGGAAAATCCGAAGCGAGAGCAAAATCAAAACAGTTCATTCGGCCACTCATCAAGAATGAACCTCTGTCACTTTACCCACATCGACTCCGGGAATAAGGTGGCAAATCTCACGGTGACTTCGAGGTGAGGTGACAATCATCACGTCACGCGCGGCGCAGAATAAGGGCCTATGTGTATTTGTCACTATTTGTAAGTTTCCTGTAAGAGTTGTCAATGTCGTCGGTAAAGCAGATAAGTTGACTGGATCCGTTGAAAATCGTGCTCCGCATTTCGCGACCGCTGCTCGTTGAATAACACCTGACAAAAGGTTGATTATGTGCAACACGAGGTCCCATAGTGGTCATATCACCTCTTATTCACAACTCCTATCTCAACCTCCCCGTGGTACCGGCTGGGATGCGAGTACTCTAAGCGGAGATCGAGTTCCAAACCCCGGTGGATGTTTTGGTCGCATGCAGACTGAGAAGGTGGCCGCACGCGTCTGTTCTCAAGATCATGGGAACTTTGGCGACGACTTTTAACATGAAAACACGGACACTTTAGCTGCTCCATTGTCGAAGGATTCAACGACAATCCTCGGTTTGGTCTACAGTTTTTTTTGTGTAATTGGTCGGTTCGATTTTCGTGAAAGTTGATATAACGATATTTCGAGGCCGGAAATTGTTTCTGATAAGATGAAGACCTAAGACACCAAGCTCACGAAACGGCTGCCAGCAGTCTCGCATTCCAAAAGACCCTTGCTACCCTTTTTAAGAGCGAAAGATTCAACTCATTTTCGGCAACTGTTTCGCAAAAGCAAAAGGCACAATCAGCTTTAACAACTTAATATAGGCAGATATCTTATTCGACTATATTTTTTCTACTAGCAAAAGTCTTTTACAGTTTGTCCAGCGGAAGTCCCAATCCTTTTTAGTTTTTTTAAAATAAGCAATAAATTCATGCAAATTTTACATGTCGCCATTTTTTCTAACTAAAGAATGATTACTTCAGCTCCAACAATTCTGGAATTGATAGTTGTGCAAGTCTTGGATACTAATTCAAAATTATAGCTTTTGTCAATTAATAAGCGTAGGAATTCAGATTTCCAGATATGCTACCGTTTAACAATAGTGAAACAAATTTTTAATTAATCGTTTGACACAATTAAAAAACACTCACATCCTTTGGTCGGTATGATAACCGTCTGTCCGGGGGCAACGGCATTCACATCAAACTCCTCCTCCGCCCGGCCACTCGCCTTCTGGTCACCCCGCCGGGGCTGCGTTTTCACATGGAACGAATATTTCGTCGCCATCCGGAGGTTCTTCACCGTCATCGTGTACTGCTTGCTGCTTCTGAAAAGTTGAAGTAGAACCCGGTTTCAAACCTTCTTCTAGTTAGCTAAAAGCTGTAGAGATAAAAATTTCGCTCCTCCAACCAAACTTACCCACTACTTTCAGAATCATCGGTCAGAACCTTGGAGCGACAGCGATGCGGGCCCCAGCTCTGCAGCTCGCAGTAGTACACATTGAACGATCGGGACGCCCGGCCGCGACGACCTTTGGCTGCCGAAGGCTTCCGTTTCGAGCCGGCTTCTTCAGCTTCGTCCGCTTCCAGCGCTCCCACTTCCCAGGTGAGATTGACCGATTTATAGTCCGGCTCGCCGCTTAGATATCGTACATCTGCGTAGAGAAGAGAGAAGGAAAAGAATTAAAATTTTTGCCCTGAATGGGTGCTTCTCCGTTGCGGAGCTACTGTTAAGCTTATCCTCGGACAGATGTAAATTGTTTTGGAATAAACCAACAAAGGGAAAATAACAATGTTTGGTTTAATTGGACCATTCGCTGGATAAACGCTGAATCGGGCAAATTGTTTGTTGTGGTGAGAGCATTTTGCGAAAGAAATGGACCATAAAAATTGTACTAGTTAGACACAAATTTTCTCAATTAGAATAGAAGCAGTGGTCGGTAACCATATTTATGGATTTCAATCTCGAAGTAAGAAATAGTTTTCTCAGTGAAACGAATGACATCGTCATCAAGACGTTTATTACCAAAATAAAACCTTCAGTATGAATAACAAATCGGAATATAAATCGAAATAAACATCATTCAAATGCGGCTTAATTCTGGAGTCAAAAGGATGCCGACCCCTGGAATTGAGGCATTAAGACTTTATGGTTCTGTTTCTGTTAGTAAATTAGAACTGTGGCAATAAGAAGTACAATTTTCATAATTGGCACGCGTTTATATGAGTTCCTGGAACTAAAATTCAAGTCCTACTTTCCAAGTGCCAATAAATCCTATCATGAAGCTAGAACGTAAACTTTAATCTCAAATAAGAGTTTTGAATTGATCCAATTTTTCTTCGCATTACTACTCTCTCGATTCGATAGAAGGAAAGAAAGTTTGATTTGTTAAAGCTTAAGTTCACAACTCAAGTGAGTGCTGCTGCAGATGTTGAGATTGTTTGACAAATACCTAGGCTAGAGTTCAGATCAGATAGCAAGGTTTGCAATTAGCAATTAGCCGACATTGTAGGCTAATAACTTTCCATCATCAGTGCAATCTTTATTTTATTAGCAGCGCCCGTTATCAAACCCGGTTCAATCTGATGGTGCTCACATTGTTGTTGTCCCACTATAGCAGCGGTCGGGGAACCGGGGTAAATTACCCCAAATGGGGTAAAAGTGAAATTCTTGGGGGTAACAGTGAATATTTTGTGATTGAAAATTTTATATTTTCATTTTGCAATTTTATGAATTTGTTGGTGCATAATATGAAGATGCTGAAAAAATTTCGATTTCGTTTTTTTGCTCTTCGACATGGGGTGATATCAACTTAAATAAAAATGTTTTGGGGTAATGATACAAAAAGTTCCCCGACCCCTGCACTATAGGAATCAAACGATTTGTTTTATGAAAGTTTAACGTTTGGATAAGATTTCCTTCAAGAGTGCCATTTTCCCTAATATTGTAATCCTTACAATTATAAGTTTAAAACCACATTTTTAAATTTAGTATTCCAACAAACAAGCTGAAAAACAATAATGAACAGTTGTTTCTGTGTGTAGGCGTTTTGGGGTAAGCGAAACTCCAAACTATCACCCCGTAATGACGAGCTACAAATTGCATGCGAACATCCCCAATTTCACAGCACCAGATTTATATCTATGCTAATAGATCTTTGCTCTGTTTGCGCTGCTGCAATCTTTGTGGAAACTAAGAAATGTAGCGCAATAAACAATTCTGGCTCAAATTAACCCGAGACGACGAAGATGGGTACCCCTACTGCACAAATTCATCAACGACAAACGAAACAAAAAGGAGGAGAAATTTTCTCGCTGCGCTCTGGTTGAAATCTTGCAGATTCGACGTTGTTCGTTATCGTTGAGGTGTCATTTTCGAGCAATAAAACCAGCTGAATATGCCAGTTACTGCATATTGCACCTTTCTGGTGTGGAACATAAAACTTGCCAGATCAGTCTGGCTAGTATTAAAGAAATCCATTGTTTTACACGGTGACCTTTTCCTGAAGATAAGATCATTGAGATTGCAGTGGCATAAAATGCGGGTACAATTTATGTCTCATTGACAGTGGGAGCAATTTTTCACATTCAAAATTTTATGTTCCCTGCTATACAAAACGCCGCAGTTTGAAACATGGCCATGAGATATGGCATAAGATCTAAAATTTTAATACTCGTCCTAAGCACATCTAAACCAGCTTACAATTCTTGGCTGCTTCCCAATTGATCTAATGTCATAAATTTTTGACGGTCGCCAAAGAAGGATAATTGTCGCTACAATTTTTTTTGTCTAAACTCAAGACGAGGTCGGCATCAGTTTTGCAGTGCTTTGCTGCACGTTCTGAAGCGCTCAGCCCATCAATTCAGGTTTAAGCGTTTACTATGGATAGTAGACTAGTTCACTTTTCGGCTTTTTTCGCTGATCACAACGCCACTTACAGGGTTTGATCCTCATTCATTTTCAAGAACTCTGGCCGAATTTGAGCTCATTTGAGTAAGTTTCCAGCGTGCGCTAGAAGTTTTATTGAAAAAAGTCCGTTTTTCTGGAAAATTTTCGTAGATGTGTTCTAGCAAGCTGTTGTTAATATAAAATGATAATTTTATAGTGCTCGGTGATTGGTATGACAAGCATTCGTATGGACCTGTTTTAGATAATTGACTAAAACAAACCGAAAAAATTTAAAAATTCATAAACTACCAACTTTTACAGAAAATTTACTTACAAGTTGAGAGCTTATTTTCGATATAAACTTTTCATAAAAAGATAGCCTTATTTATAACCTTTAATTTGATGTATAGGGTAAGTGAGCCTTAACTTGGCATGCTCCTAATCGTGGCATGCCAAAATGCATTTTGGTGATTTTCATGTCAAACATACGCCTAAAAATGAAAAAAAAAATTAAACATAAAAGGAAATCGCATATGGCAACATTCTACATGGCATTTGTCCACAATTGAATCCAAATGACTGCGTAATATTTTTTTTTTCGCATGACAAACTGCAAATAAAATTATGATCTTCGGAAAAAAATCTAAAATGAACCTACCTTGCTAGTGCATCTGCCATCGTCGGATTGATTTTGAAAACTCACTTCCTTATGGAAAAATCACTCAAAATTACCGTTGGTTGCAGCAAAACATGGCAAAAAATATAAAATTATAACTTACTCCAAAAAACGTAAATTTTCTATCTAGAATTCAAGAAAATATAAACATATTTTTTGCATAATCTTGGCATGCAATTCCACAAATAGAAGTATGCATGTATGTGTGAAAACGACATCAGCAGGCAGTCGGCAGCCGGCGGCAGTTCGTCGGCCGACGGTGCACAGTGGTCTGGAAATTGAAAAGCCGGTCGAAAGTAAAATGAATGATTGAAATAAATTAAAAATATCTGGAATGTATTTTGAACTATAATCAATTTATTTATCTCTCAAGCCGACTCAAGCGTATTTGGCATCTTAGTTGGAATTATAATGTCACGATTTGAGCTGCTCTTTAATGGGAAATTTCGAGAACTTTTCTTCTCAATAAAATTTACCTCTTAATAAATAAATTTACCGTATCCGAATCCGAATTGATATCTTGGATCTCTATGTTGAAGTTACTATCCATACCCAAAAAATTCCACATTTGGAAATGAGGTTTAACGCATTTTGATTTAATTTGATTTGTATTGAAGATGAACATTTGCTGCATATGTGTCGCTTAGAAAGGAATTGTTATAAAGCTCAAATTATGACACTCTAAATACTATGTTTATTTAAAAAAAATAATTGCACTGCAATGTTGAAATACTATGTTGTAACGAACTTGAACTTTTATTGTTTGCAATTTCATGTGAAATCAAAAATAATATTTTGACCAAGTTTGTTTCTTATTATAGATCACTGTGCATCAGCAGGAGGTGTTTGTTCTCTGTGGGAAAGGAATATGCGAAAGAAGCGCTGCCGAGTTTGGGTGATGATTTTGCATGAGTGCGAGTGGGATGCAGCTTGAATTACACCCAGCTTTTGAATTTGCTGTTAGCTTCCATTGCCTATAGTTTCCAAACGAATGATTGAGATGCAGTCTATTTCTATCAGGCTGGCTGGAGTGAGCGAAAGTTTGTCTTGTTTTGCTATCCGATTGCTAGAAAATTCCTAAGGGCGACATTTTAAATATGTATGATTCAAAGAATCGTTCGCTGACTTAAGTTTTAGCTTTAGCTTGCTTCTTGCCTCGATCATAATGGTTTTTAAAATGTCTCTCCTTCTTTTATGGGAGTGGAATAAAAAAAATATGAACTTTTACAATTTATGTTAACCTGTTAACTTCAATAGAAACAGATCTATCATGATTGCATGTTAAAGATTCAGCAAACGATTTGTTTGCTTGAATCACAGAGAACAGAGGTCGGGCTGGAGCTCAAATCTTGTGTAAAAATGCCAACCGTTATTTTAAAGGAAAAAAATAACTCAGCATATAGCCACTAGATGTCATTAAAAACAAACTTAACGAAGATTTATTTATTTTCGTCAAACATGCACGCTAAGGTAAAATCACGTTCAAGCATTAATATACAACCTGTCTGAACATTTTTGAATGGTTATTTGGTATTTGGAAATGAAATTAAAAAAAAAAAAATAGAAAAGTTTCATTATGTATACAAACGACAAAGTTTTAGATGGTTTACTTACTAACATGATTGACAATTGAAAAGCTATCGATCCAACGTTTTAAAGGAATGGCTGTAAAATCTTTATCTTTTGTTCGCATTTTACTGTGCAAACTTTATCCAACTTGATTAACTATAATTATCAACAGGAAAAACTAAAAATTTCTTCATATTTTTTACAGAGGTATTGATAGCATAGGGCATAGGTCTATCAAATTTACTTTTTCCGAGATGCACATAGTTATGACTTATTTGGAGGCGTGTTTGGTTTTTTTTTCTATGGGCTCTCGTTTTTTTATGAAAGTTTTAACTTTGGAAGCAAAATAAAAATCCTTGAAAAAAAATTGTAGACCTAAAGGCCACGCAACGCATGTAGGAAAAATGAAGAAACCTTAATTGATTAGAAAATAACAAATTGATTCAAAATTAGTATTTTTTTTTTATAATGGTGTGTTGGTTTATCACTTTCTAATGATTAATTCACTAGAAACTAAGGAATTTGAGCATTTCCAAGCGCCCAAATATTAGAATTCAGAACAACAGACACTTTACAAATTTGTATTGATTCGTAGGAAACAAAAATGATGCTTGCTGTGTAAGTTATAAACAGTATTCAAAAACAACCATTAAATGATTGATTGAATGATTATATAATTTGAACTGATGAAAACACTCATTTGAGCCTCAGGATTCAAACCATTTAAACTCTAGCCAACTATTTTTTATGAATCGATATTTACAGTAACATTTTATGTGAGTAAAATGTAAAACTAGTTAATAAATTAAAATGAGTGAGAAAATTGGAGCGTGTGAAACGCAAATTTTTATGTAAACAACAATTTCCGACCACGTGGCGACGAAAATTCAAAACATTATCAGGGATGCCAATTTGATGAAAATTTCTTTTTTCTTAGAAATCTTGGGCCACAATTCGATTTACATTATTTTGCGATATTGAATTCCTCTAAAGAAATGCTATCTAGTGTAATGATACCAGATTAGCTGGTTTTATTTACGAGCTTAAGGTCGCGGTTCACCTCAGGTGAAAATGAAAATGAAAAATCTTATTTTATCAAAAACTCAAAGATGTGACACTTATTGGCTTTGTAACAGGGTGGAATCGTTGGGGAATTGTTAAAAGATGAATTTTGAACTGGCCTCGGTGTTCAAAACCTCTTTAAAATGTTTTATTTTCGATTCTCCTGATTTTCACCGCGGAAATTTGCTCATGTTGGAGGAATCGAAATAAAAAAACATTTTTAAGAAGTGCTACAAAGCCAATATGTGTCACATTTTTGAGTTTTTGATAAAATAAGATTTTTCATTTTCACCTGAGGTGTAACGCGACCTTTACGCGGATTTTCAAAGAAAAAAAATTAGGAAAGCGAGGTTTGGGGTGGTATGGATTTTGAGGAATAAAAGCTCGGTTTTTCCAGGATATAACCACAATTTTGGCGAAATCGAAACCAAAAGCTCCAATAAAACTAACGATTTATGATTTTTGCGTCAAATAACAGTTCTTGCTTAATGAACTTATAACCATTTTATAAATTATAAATAAGATCAATGCCACTGAGGTGTCTCGAGAAACCAAAAATTCATGTTCACTCCTGAAACTGATCAGCCCGGTTTTTAATTTTAAAGTTTTGAGTTCCAATGAGCGGATTTTCCAAAGATTTCTGGTAAAAATGTCCGGGTTTGTCTGGCCTGGATACGTTCTGGAAAGGTTAATCATGTGACATTTTGAATTTTGTCACTTTCTTAAATATATCCAAAAATCTTCTTAGATTTCACATCCAATCGAACTCAATTCCAATTGAAAATATAAATCCCTCTAAAAACTAACTTAATTATGATATTGGTTGCGTTTTAGGAAGTTGAAGATTAGTTGCATAAGACTGAAAGCAGTTTTAAAAAAACATCTGGCACCTCTTTTGAGTAACGGGGCAGTTCGTTTAGTTTTCGTTAACTTAGCAATCAGCACCATCTAGTTGCTATATGCTGAGTAATATTTGAACGAAATACTAACGTATTTGAATTCAAATCCTTACACACGTTTTGGGCTCATTTTTGTTCTGGGCCAGACCTCTGTTCTCTGTGCTTGAATAATGAACATATTTATGTTAACCAACGCAATAGTTTGGAACTTATAATAGAAATTATAAACACACAAAACCTGAAATAAACAAGTAAAGCTTTTTCACGTAAGATTATAATTCTACATGCAAATATCAATTATAAAAATTGATTGACATTTCGTTCTTTCGACTTTTTGAAAACAATACAGAACATTGATGTGCTTCCTTACGGGATATTTTCAATGAATTCGTGGGGGCTGTTGTTGTATTAGTGAGGCAAGTTTTTCCTAGAGACGGTCAATTTAAGGAACTCTTAAAGGGCCAAAATTCGGCGCGGGGGCTACAATAAGGAGCATTTCAATCAATAGTTTGATCAGGTTTATTTCAAATTATCAACCGCTTTCAAGCAAGGACATATTTTATTGCATTTCAGGCTAGTAAGCAATCATATTTGTCGAAGGACTTTTGAAGGTACACATTACAGGAACACTACAATCATGGGGAATCTAGTCAACCATGCCTAAGGGGCCAAGATTGGGTACATTTACCCTAACACTTAATGATGTCGTTTAAATCATTTTTATCGTTTTAGTCATTATTCAAATTTTTCAATTATTTAAATTTTTGTCATTTTTGTCATTTTTGACATTTTTGTCATGTTGTCATTTTTCAAATTTTTCAAATTTTTCTATTTTTCGTCATTTTTGAAATTTTTGTCATTGTTCTGTTAGAAAATGACAAAAATGACAAAAATGACAAAAATGACAAAAATGACAAAAATGACAAAAATGACAAAAATGACAAAAATGACAAAAATGACAAAAATGACAAAAATGACAAAAATGACAAAAATGACAAAAATGACAAAAATGACAAAAATGACAAAAATGACAAAAATGACAAAAATGACAAAAATGACAAAAATGACAAAAATGACTAAAATGACTAAAATGACTAAAATGACTAAAATGACTAAAATGACAAAAATGACAAAAATGACAAAAATGACAAAAATGACAAAAATGACAAAAATGACAAAAATGACAAAAATTACAAAAATTACAAAAATTACAAAAATTACAAAAATTACAAAAATTACAAAAATGACAAAAATGACAAAAATGACAAAAATGACAAAAATGACAAAAATGACAAAAATGACAAAAATGACAAAAATGACAAAAATGACAAAAATGACAAAAATGACAAAAATGACAAAAATGACAAAAATGACAAAAATGACAAAAATGACAAAAATGACAAAAATGACAAAAATTACAAAAATGACAAAAATGACAAAAATGACAAAAATGACAAAAATGACAAAAATGACAGAAATGATAAAAATGATAAAAATGACAAAAATGAAAAAAACGACAAAAATGACAAAAATGACAAAAATGACAAAAATGACAAAAATGACAAAAATGACAAAAATGATAAAAATGACAAAAATGACAAAAATGACAAAAATGACAAAAATGACAAAAATGACAACAATGACAAAAATAACAAAAATGACAAAAATGACAAAAATGACAAAAATGATAAAAATGACAAAAATGACAAAAATGACAAAAATGACAAAAATGACAAAAATGACAAAAATGACAAAAGTGACAAAAATGACAAAAGTGACAAAAATGACAAAAATGACAAAAATGTCAAAAATGATAACAATGATAAAAATGACAAAAATGACAAAAATGACAAAAATGACAAAAATGACAAAAATGACAAAAATTACAAAAATTACAAAAATGACAAAAATGACAAAAATGACAAAAATGACAAAAATGACAAAAATGACAAAAACGACAGAAATGACAAAAATGACAAAAATAACAATATTGACAAAAATTACAAAAAATACAAATATTACAAAAATTACAAAAATGACAAAAATTACAAAAATGACAAAAATTACTTATATTACTAAAATTACAAAAATGACAATAATGACGAAAGTGACAAAAATGACAAAAAAGACAAAATTGATTAAAAGACAAAAATGACAATAAAAAATCAAAACATACAAAAATGACTAAATTGACAAAAATGTCGAAAACGGCAAAAATGACAAAAATGCCAAAAATGACAAAAAATACAAAATGACAAAAAAATGATAAAATTGACAAAAATGAAAAAATGACGAGAATGACAAAAATTGACAAAATAACAAAAATTACAAAAATTACAAAAATGACAATAATTTCAAAAATGACAATAATTACAAAATTGACAAAAATTACAGAGAATTACCAAATTGTCAAAAATGATGACAAAATTAAAAAAAAAAAAGACAAATATGCTTAATGTTGTAACTAAAAATTGATTTTTGGTATTGCTGGTTTTACGCTTTCCGAGTCAAATATAATTGAAGTAGGTACCTTTGTACCTACAAAAGGTTAAAATCATAAATCCCAACAAGAGAATTACCTTTCTTCAAAAAGACGGATCGTTTTCACCTCTTAACTTAGTCATTCCGGCAGCCTCTGGATGGTCAATTTGACATTAACCTATACACAGGTACGTACAATCATCGGTGCGCAATAAAAGAAAGTACATAATCGAGCCGTGGGTCGTACAGCATCGTCGTTGTTGTTGACCTTTGATCGAATGAAACTTCGTCATAATGATTATCCGCACCAATATGCTTGGTGGCCCGGCTACATTTCGCAAAATCCCATTCGCATCTTTGATAAAGCCATAAAACCCTCCCCGTTTCGGGACTGAGTCGCCGTAGATTGTCGATCGCTCCAGGTGTCTTATAAGATCCGGCCCCAGTCGAACAACGGACAGGCAGCTGATCGCCATGGGATGAGTCGGATATTCATGGCTCACGTTTGCCGGAAGGAAATGGAAAAAATGGTGCTCGCCAGCTAGCTAGCGGGTGGGATGAGATATAAATTTTTACCACCCAATCAATTGGGGGAATCGTCTCGGTTTCGCCTCGTTAGTGTTACCAGGGGCGGAAATCGTGTTGGTAGCACAAATAATTAAGCCAATTTAATGTTTAGCAAATTTCAGATAATTGAATACCACCTGCCGGTGTCCAGTGCTAGCCACCTGCCTGTTTTAATTATTTTGGGAAGTCCCTGTTGCTGGCAAGACTTTACAAGACATAAGTCCCCTGGAAAGATTTTACGGATGGCAACCTCAATCTAAATATTCAAAACCATCAGGAAAAGTGGAGGTTTCAACTTCTATTGCCAAGGTTCTTTTTCATTCCAATGCCAAAATGCCAATACGTGTGCCTGGATCCTCAGCAAAAAAGCAACCTCATACCGAACCAGGAGAAGATCCAGATGGAAAGGTTGCCGGGCACGTAAAAGGTCACACTCGGCAAGTGATCTCTCGGTCTCAAAGCACCAGTAACGATTTCCCTATCAACCGTAAATCAAAAGATTATCGCTCGCCTTGCTGTTGGCGTGTGGTTTGAAGTTCCTCAAACGACTTTGGCGAATTGCCAAGGTTGAATCATGTTTTGCGGGCGGATGATGATTACAGGCAGACAGTTGAGTTGAGGAGACTAGAAATTGGCCATTAAACGTGCTGCTCAGTTGTTCCGATGATGATCGGACAAAAGCATAACTTTTACTTATATCCCTCCTTCAGGAAAGTTAAAACGACGATGCTCCAGGTAGATCATAACCATGAATGTGCACTTTTATGACTGAATTCGTTTCCTTGCTGTTACAATGGATACCGACATACAGATGTTTCAGCTTTTAGCACCCGAGATTTGCATTTTTTTTGCATACGTTTTTAATTTAGCAGGTGAGAATTTATGACTGCTAGTTGATCTTGAGTGTTTATGAGCGTTAAATATCTGGTTTGTTTCTTTTCAATGATTTTTGTTATACCTTGTTAGATTATCCACGGTAACATGTTCGAGGTTAAATGAAAAAAAAAATGCGTTTTAAAGCCTGTCTCAATTCAAATTGCATAACTGAAAAGAGCCGCCGTAGAAAATAACCCATTGTACCTGGTATTATATTACTCCTTTCCAAGGCCGGATTAAGAGGGGGATAGATTGTTTCGAACCCCCCGGCTCATGGGGTCTTTCTAGATAAAATCAACATAATTAAAAACACCCTGCTTTAAGTTATAGAAAACCAAAAATAGAAACTAACCCCCTTATTCTGCGCCGCGCGTGAGGTGACGATAGTCGAGTCGAGTCGGAGTCACGTGAGTCTCGTCACCTTATTCCCGAAGCCGATGTGACAGAGGTTCATGCCCAGCTGACTACTAGATTAGGATAAGAACTTAAAAAGTTCATTCTAAAATACGTTTTTCCCCTAAAGCGACTACTGGAATCAGTGGAACTTGGGTGACTCGACTATCGTTACCTCACACGCGGCGCAGAATAAGGGGGTAAATCTAAAATCTGAAATGAAACTGTTGATTGAAACCAACTTGGGAATGAAAGAACGTTCTTTTGGAATTTCTTATCGATTTATTACAGGAACGATTAAAATTTTCTTGCGGAAATGTTTAAGGTTAGTTTTAGAAATTTTAACAATCACTCCAAACTCACATTTAGTGTTCATTTATGCTCCTTTCATAAGTTTTTCCCATCGCCTCCGGATGTAAAGGGTCTTATTTGGATTGATAAACTGGGTAATTACCTGCACTTTATAAATCCTCTCGCAGTATCTAATCGGTACTACAAATGAATATAATAATAAATTTGGAGCAGTTTATGATTTAAATGTACTAACCTTAACGAATATAAACTTTGATGCAAATAGCCACAATGCAAGCCTCCACATTCCACGATACAATTATTCAGTTCGTACTAAAACCACTGATAAGCTGATATAACTCCCCCTGCGTAGGAGAAAATTTTTCATCGCCCAGAGCTCATCATTCCCTAAGCGTCGTTTCCCGATCATGATCAAATTTTCGATGTTTTCGTAAATCATTCAGTTTTCAACAATTCGAAAATATTTTTCATGAAGAGTAATGTTACTCAGTTTGTTTAAATTTTAATTTCAATGTATCGGATCAATTCCATTCTTATTGAAGAAGAGTGTATGATCTTTTGAAAATTTTATCCAAAGGGGAAATTTGAAGAAATTTCAGATGATCTAAAATGTATATTCTTTTATAAAATGCCTACACTTAATCGTTCACCAGAAGATCCTTTTTTAAAGAACTGCGATTTTATGAATATGAAGGATTGACTTTCATATGTAGGCACGTTTCAAATTTTGTTCCTCTTATTTCAAAGCTCAGTGAATCTAGTACATTTCAACTAGTGAACCTTCATATAAGAGAAGCGACATCTGATCCCTCTTAAAATAGAATATGTGGCAACATCGCCGAAATCTTGGACAAAAAAAATCCCAGCACTGTTTTCTGTCTAAATGTTCAAGCTCTAAAGTGAACGCTCCTTCAATCCAACAAAACAACATTGAACTCGATGCCCGAAGGATCGCGATAAACGGTATGAATGACTTGAATTTCGTTAATAATCAGTTAGTTTTCTAACTAGAAACATGATACACCAAAGCATTAAAAAAAATTGCACCTAATCTTAAATTCATATGACCAGCTAAAAAATTATCTGTTTGAACTATAACAACAATCGCAATACCTTCCATGGTTGAATTTTCAATAAGAAAGGTAAAAGCTCTGCGACAAAATGCTCGGATCGATTGGAATCGATTTTGACAGTTCTTTTGCTCGATTGGAATTTTGTGTTTCAGATGTCACTTCTCTTATATACAGGTTCACTAATTTCAACCATCACTGGGAGGAAAACATAACACAAATTGAACACCATAGCAACTTATACTTTTGCACGCAGAAAAATTGAAGCAGGCTAAAAATGCTTGGTAGATAATGAAATTTCTATACATTTTTCTACGTGTCATTAGAACAGGTTGTAACGGGTTAATAATGCAAAACCATTTCTTTGTAAGACCAATATCAAAAACACATTGATTTTAGATAAACGACTGTAAATATTCATAAAATTATATGCTTAACAGTTTAACCAAAATGAATAAGCGTTAATTAAATTATTTCATTCCTAAAGCGACAACATTTCGACATTTATATTTCAAGCGCCACCCTAGACGAACAATCATCAAAACCATTAACACGCTGTCGAAGGCGTTAGATCAACCAACACACTTCCAACTTTAAACATGTGGCTTGAGATGCCGTATTCCGTAGACCACCGACGGCAGACTTTGTTTGCGTCAGGTGAATGACCTCCTTCGGGATGCGTTGTGAACCTAAAGTTTGGGGAAGAAAAATATTGGTTTCTAATCTCGGATTTGGAAGGGGAAGACAAGGGCTATCCGAGAATTCGC
Source organism: Uranotaenia lowii (assembly GCF_029784155.1). Taxonomy (NCBI): domain Eukaryota; kingdom Metazoa; phylum Arthropoda; class Insecta; order Diptera; family Culicidae; genus Uranotaenia; species Uranotaenia lowii. Next base: position 29,667,666 of record NC_073692.1, read on the forward strand.
GAGAGAGGATTTAATTGTTTAACTTCGCGTTTCGACTAAGTCGGATCGGGTAGTTCCGGTCACGAAGTTAAGCTAATCCAGTAAGCCAGATGACGAAAAGATCTCCCGACCCATTTATTCCCGGTGATTAGCGTAGGCAAGGTCGGTGATCTTTCATCGTAAAAATTAGTCAGACTTGGTAATTCCGAACACTTGTGATTTCGTTTATCAGTGCCTTTAATTAATTATCTCTCTCGAATAGCCTAGACCTAGAAAACATAGGAAGTGGTATTGAAGTGGCAACAGTTGCTAAGAGGTGTTGTCTACCAAAAGGTATGTCGTGGAGATGATCGCGCAATTGGAGCACTGTGTAAAACTCAGTTCGTTTTCCTGACAGATTCCGCCAAGAATCCACTACAGCCACCGAGATCGTCTTACGCCGAGCCACGTCGTTAAGAGCACCGACAGATTCCCTGAACGTCACACTGGCTAAAAGACACCAACACCCTAGCCAAACAGTGGTACGCCTTCAGAACCACCGCGCCGCGGTCTTCTCGCAACTACGAGAGCCGCGGTCATTTTTCATCGTCGTTGTCAACCTACAGCAGACGCCGAATCACCGCAGCCTAGTTTCGCTGAATCACCGCAGCAGAACTAGACCACCGTATGTCTATCAGTTAGAGTGGTCAGCCAGGAGCGCCGCAGTAGTTCACCGCAGAACAGCAAAAACGGTGAGGTAATGGCCCAAAACCCCACAATAAGAAGAATGGTAGGACGACTCGGGATTGAACAGAGATGAAGAGATTGTGGAACAAAATGGCCGCTGAGGTCAGCGGATAGGGTGTCCAAACTATAATGAGTGGTACTCGACGAAAAGTTCGAAAATTCATCAAAACAACATTGGAATAATTTTTTATTATTTTTCCTTTAAAGTGCAATAAAAACCCTACATTTTGATTACAAAACTTTTTTATTTCGTTTACATAGTTCCGAGATAGACCTGTTTCAATGCGTCCAGATTTGTAGTGATCCATGCTTTAATCACTTACTAAGCAGTTAAGACACGAACCTTTGGTTGATGGAAATGTGGTTCAGAGTTATATCAGTTTATCAGTGCTAAAACTTCGGTTTATAACGGTTTTTGAATAAGCTTTGAATAGGTTTACGGAACCCGTCATTTTAACGTGTTTGGAATATCATTTGACAAATCAAAAAGAAATCAGAGTTTCTAGTAGAAACCTTTTAAACTGTGAATTCATATTTCAATAAAACAAGCATTTTCTAGTACTAAGTTTTTGGCAAAGCTTTCTAATAAGGGTTTGCATATGTGGTATGGAGATACTTTTTACAATCTGACAATTTTTGCCGAGGGTCCTCAAATCTTCCCCGAAATTTTGAAATGTGCTTCTAAACATTTCTAAAAATTTTATTGTTCGAGTTAGATTTGGTTAGATTTTTTTTAAAATATTAAATAAAACCATATTTCAAAGCTACATAACTATTTTTCAACGAAAATAATAAAATATTTCACCAAAATTTATCAGCTTTTCAAATCAAATACACCAAGGTTTTTAACGCGGTTTTATACACGGTTTTTTTACACGGTTTTCGGGAATTAACACGATTTTTACACGGATTTCGCGAATTAGCACGGTTTTTGAGAGAAAATAGGAAAACGCTTAGAATCTTTTTAAAGTTGGAATAATCTTAGCATGAGATCTGAGACCTGAGACTTGAGAGCTGACACTTAAGACCTGAGACTTGAGACCTGAAACTTGAGACCTGAGACATAAGACATGAGACCTGAGATCTGAGACACGAGACATGAGACCTGAGACCTGCGACCTGCGACCTGGCCCACGTTGATCTGAGAATAAGGTGATATAAGTCAAGGTGACTCCGAGGTGACTCGACAATCGTCACACCACGCGCGGCGCAGAAAAAGGGACAAAATAATTTTAAGTTTTTTTAATTTTTATTTTTATCACATGCTTTCAAATAATTACTAGATGTTCAAACTTAAACTTAAAGGCTTTGAAAATTTAATATTTTGCTTAAAACATCTTAATATTTATTCACCTTTAGAAAATATTTTGGAAGTAAGTATGTTCACATAAACATGACCTAAACTAAGGTTGCCAGATTTTTTTCCACTCCCATCCGGGCCATAGCAATTCCGGGCATTTTTTCAAAAAAACCTGGCAAAATCCGGGCATGGATTTCAATTTTTCAAATCCTAAAACCGGGCAAAAACTGGGCAAAATTTAGGTGTTATCTATATATATAAAAAACAAATTCTGTATGTTTGTTTGTTTGTTTGTTTGTTTGTCCTCTATAGACTCAGCCGTCTTATGAGCTAGAGGTCTGAAATTTGGCATGGATACTCATTAGGTCCAGGAAGGATGAAAAATGTTTTCAGATTTTTGGATGACCCCTTCTGAAAGGGGTCGTCCATACAAGACAAATAATGTGTTCGCGATATTGACGTTATTTTTCGTCTGATTGTGTTGAAAATTTGCACATGAGAGTTTTAAAAGACGAGCAATCGATTACAGTTATCAAATTCAGGGTTAGGGGTCAGCAAAAGGGGTCGTCCATATTCACTGATTAATATTTTTGCTATATTGGCGTTATTGTACATCGGATTGTGATGAAAATTTGCACATGAGTGTTTTGAGAGACGAACAATCGATTACAGATATCAAATTGAGGGTCAGGGGCCGGCCAAAGCGGTCGTCCATATCAACTGTTTAATGTTTTTACGATATTGGCTTTATTTTACATTGGATTGTGATGAAAATTAGCACATGAGTGTTTTGAGAGACGAACAATCGATTACAGTTATCAAATTTAGGGTCAGGGGTCGTCCATATCCACTGATTAATGTTTTTGCGATATTGGCGTTATTATAGTTCGTATTGTGATGAAAATTAGCACATGAGTGTTTTGAGGGACGAGCAATCGATTTCAGAATTGCGGATCAGAAGTCGGCTGAAGGAGTCGTCCATACCCAACTTTGATGTTTTTGCGATTTCGACGTTATTCTACATTGGATTGAGATGAAAATTTCCGCATTGGAGTTTTGAGGGACACTCTTTTGCTTTCAGGTTTCAAATCTTGACTCAGGGGTCGGCAAAAGGGGTTATTATCTGTTCACTGTTTTTACGATATTCTCTTGATTGAGCATAGAATTGTAATGAAAATTGACACATGGGAGTTTAACAGAAAAGATAATTGATTTTAGGTGTCAAGTTTTGAATCATGGTCAAAAAAAAAGGCCGTCCATGTCAGTTGCTCACTGTTTTCGCGATATTGTCGTGATCATGCATCGGATTGAGATGAAAATTTTCAGATGAGGGTTATAAACTATGAGCAATTGACTCCAGGTAGCATGTTCCGTATCTAGGGTAGGCGAAAGGGGCGTCTATATTCACTGTTCACTGTTTTCAAGTTCCTGACGTTATTTTAGATATAATTTGAAAAGAAAAAATGGCACAAGGGAGTTTTGAGTTACGTAAAATTGGTTTCAATTATCGAATTTCGGGCCATGGGACAGAAAAAGAGGGTTTCATTGAAAGTTCAGTGTTTTGTGCAATAATGTTGTTGGAGGCAGTTAATTGATACCAATTTAAGTGTGAAGGTCAAGCAAAAGAGTCGTGCACATAAACAAATAGTACATTTTTCTGCCATAATGTCTAGATTTTGCAACCGATCGAGAAGAAAACACTCTCACATAAATTTTAATAAAAAGCATCAACCGTTTAATTTGAATTTCAAGTAATAGTAATAGTAGCGACTTTAAACACTGTTGAATTTTTTCCCCAAAATTGTCGAAAGAATGTTTCGAATTCATTTTCTAAACTCATTTTGACGTACCAATGATTTGAAGCGAAACGAAGTTCGTACGGGATCAGCTAGTTATATATAAAAGCGAAGAAAAAATGCAAAAAAAAATGAAATTAATATTTTATTAATGTAATTGCAGACTTCAAAAAACTTTTTGGAACACTTTAATATTTAAAGGTTTATAAAAGTAAATCAGCGAAATTATTGGAAACAACCGTTGAAAATTTCCATACCGTTAATCGATTTTGCTGAGACTCACTCAAAAACTTTGATTTTTGTTTTGGTTTCTTTGTGAAAATTGTGAAAAAATCCGGGCAATATCCGGACTTTTTTCTCGATATCCGGGCAACCGGGCCGGACCGGACTTTCTCGAAATTTTGCATCAAATATCCAGGCAAACCCGGAATAAACCGGGCAATCTGGCAAGCTTAACCTAAACCCCTACCCCCCTCTCCGTGTTACGAATTAGTACATTTTTCTTAATTTAATGCACGTTTTAGATTTAAATTAGATGTTTTAATAACGTTGTGAAAATAAAATCCTTACAAAATAAAATCACTGGGCATCACTGGACATCATTTCTGAGTTTTTAATTATTAAAGGTCTTAACTTATTCAGCAACTTCGTTCAAGACTGCAAAACGTTTTGACTTATGGGTGAAAAGATATTAGAAATTTACTTTCACTTTTTAATGCCTTATTTTGCTTCCAAACTACTACACTCTACTGAACGGCAAAACAAAAAAAAATAGAAGAAACCTTCTCTAATCTAAGATCTAATTAACATCTTAAGAGAGAAAAGAAGATTTAAAAACAAATTTGATAAAGTATATTTATGGATCAACTTCATCCATAGTATGGCAACAATAACTTCTGTTTTATTCCATAAAATTATAAAATACATAGATTTTTATAAAACTTCAGCTTTGTCGTACGGAAGTTATTACTTTCTAGCTGTTTCAATGAAATTATACGGAAATAGGGCCCAAAAAACAAGAATTTTGTTCAAAACATAAATAGGCGCATCTTATATATAAAAATGGAGGCGTTTTCTTTGTGATAACATCACGTATGAATGGTCGATCGGAATGAAGTGAAATTTGGTATCCGAGGGTTTTTTGGGTCAGAGATGGTTTGTATAATAGTTTCAAGAATCTCACTTTTTATGAAAGGGGGGTCCCCATACAAAGTTATCTCTTCTTCACATCTTATATATAAAAATGGAAGCGTTTTCTTTGTAACAACATCACGTATGAATGGTCGGTCGGAATGAAGTGAATTTTGGTATCCTAGGGTTTTTTGGGTCAGAGATGGTTTGTATAATAGTTTCAAGGATCTTACTTTTCATGGAAGGTGGTCAAAATACAAATTCAACTTTATTTGTTACGATTTCCATAAGAATCTATTCGCGAGCACGATGCAGTTAAGGACGTGTAGATGAAATGAAACATTTATTACGATTTATACTTTAGAAGGTAAAACGAAAATTACCGGGTCAGCTAGTTTAGCATGCACGCACAGCAAAAATTATTTCCTGTAAAATTACGCAAATGTCCTGTAACAAAAAGGAGCAGGACATTTACCGTAATTTTACAGGTCGAAAACATAATTACGTGACATTTTTTTAGTGTACAACTTTTTTACAGGACATTTGCTGTAATAATAAATGAATCTTCGTTAACTTTCTAGAAAAACAATTTAAAATTAATTGGTGTTAATTGAATTTATTGTTTATCAATGTAAAAAGACATATACCTTTTTAACAGCTTATAACTTTTCTGTTATCTAAAAAGATACAAAGTTATGATATTCGACAAAGTTGTTCAGCGGAAAATTTCCTTTGAAATTAATAAATTGGCACAAAAACCATTAGCAGGCTCGGTTCCACAGGAGAAACAAAAATGATGTTGATTTTTCAGTACAAAATATTCAATTTTCCCATACAAACCTAAAAGTTCAAATTTACTCGTAAACGATTCTTAAAAATTCTGTAAGAAATCATAGATGAGTTTTGGACCAAAACAAAGCTTTTAAGACCCCAAGGTTTGAGAAATTTAAAAAAGACCCCAAATCGACTCAGTCTAATGGTACAGAAGCCAACACCATGGAAACTCGAGTAAATTTAGTAAAAAATGGCACTTAAGTACACAATCAAAGCTGTTCAAAATTTTACAAAATCCATTTAAAAAAAATTCATGAAAGCTCTAAATTCGAGGCGTGAAATAAAAATGAATTCTCATTTAAATCTGTTCTAGATTTTTCAATAAAAATAAACCCATACTCTATCTTACCATTTTCAAGGTTTTGCTCTTGTTTGGAGAAAGGTTCCGAGCTCGAAAATTTTATTTGATGTACCTTTTTAACTCATATGTTTTTTCAATTCCTAATCTGATATGTTTATGATTATTGATGGGGTTATTTTTTATCACTATTCTTCATTCTAAAATTCATTTTTTTTTTAAATATTTTTTAGATCAACAGAAACAAAGTCTTATTATGAATTTATATAAAAAATCCAGCCCGATTTTCCATGTAGTAGAGAAAATGGAGGGCCATCATCATCATCATCATCAAATTGTTTTTTTTCTATCGAAGTGATTTTTTTATCGATGCTGGCGTTCGTAAATTATAAACAAACGTATGCAAAAGCATAGGAAAGTTATTTGACATCTACCAAAAATGCAATCGACTCGTGCATCACCCAAAACAAAAATCAATTTTCGAACACGCCGTTAGTAGAACTTGCCAAAACTTAGCAACCATACAAGCTACGATTTTTCTTCCGTCATCCATACGCTAACAAAAAAAAAAAAAAACAATCGGACATGAAGGAATCGAGCGATACTCATCGATGCCATCTGCGGCACAATTCCGGAACGCATCTGCCCCCAGTTACCGAACATTCCTCAAAATGGGACCGGGCCTTGAGGCGGTTCCGCAAATTGTTTGTCCTGTCGCCGCGCCACCCGGACACGGACATGTTCTTCCGGAGCTTTTCCCAGCTGGATCAGGAAAATCGACGGCTCGTTGAGGACTATCCGGCTTGCATCATCCATCCGCTGAGCGTGTTCCGGCTGTACTGGGAAATGGTAATATTCTTCGTGATGATCATCCATTCGTTCCTGTTGGTGTTCGTTGTCTGCTATCTGATTTACATTGATGAAAAGCACTTTGACGCTATCATTGGATTCGATCTGTTCCTGTGTGCCGTGCTCATGGTTGAAGTGGTCCTGAAGTTTATTACCGGATATGTGGTGAAGAAATCTAAAAGTATTGTTCTGGAACCGAGGAAGATCTTTTGGAACAATTTGAAATGCTTCCGAGTGGTTTACCATCTGTTAGGAGTTTTTCCGTTCATCCTGTTTCTTCCCAAACTGAACCGTTCCTACTACGATAGCCAGCCACTTTTCTATCTGGTCATAGTTTTGTTCCTGTATTTGACTAACATATGCCGGTATCAAGTTATCAACAAATATTACGAAGTGATTCCAAAGTTCTTCAAGGCAAGCGAAAACGTGATTACTATAACGAAGTTGTTGATCGCTTCTTTACATGTACTTCACTGGACAAGTTGCGTAGGAGACATCATTCCGCTGATAGGCTACCATTCGATCAGTAAAACAACCCTACCGGAATGGCACGATACACAACTAGTTATAGGAAAGTTTCTGGTGGACGTCTACAGAGAAATCTATCGCGAAGGTTATTATCCTGGGCGTCCAAACTCGGCGATGGACCTTCAAGAGTACAAAGACTTCCGAAACTATTTGTTCCACTTGGATTTTCCATTGGCTCGAACCAAAAGCTATCAGTACGTGATGATGAAGTTGGATGATGCCTTCCGCCACGAATCTATCCTTGGAATGTACATCCGTGCGGTGATGGACTCGATCCAGGTTTCGCTGCTCGCCAGTCAAATGAATACCAATGGTCTAGCGAGTAGAGATCACTTGGTTACTTCCTACCTCGTTTTGACCGGTTGGATGTGGCTAACCTACATGATGTTCCGAATGGTTCAAATAATAATTTCCAAGGACTTGAGCGAAACTAAGTACAACGAAATTATCAACGAGCTGAAGGCCTTTGGGTTCAACCGCCGACTCAGTAGTAATCTCAAAGGGAAACTTCTCGAACACTTCGCCAACCGCTATCAGATGCATTACTTTGACGAGGAAAGCATCCTCAATTCGCTCTCCAGCAATCTACGGCGCAGCATTCGTATGGAAACGTGCCACCATCTGGTTAACAATGTGGAACTGTTCAAGAACCTTCCGCACACACTAATCGAGGACATCGTTGATCGATTAGTTCTCGAAATATTCCTGGAAAATGACGTCATCATTGAAGCGGGACGCTACGGCAACGCCATGTACTTCATAGCCAGCGGAACGGCCGGGGTGTATTCTATAAATGGGAAAGAGCTTAGCCATCTGGTAGACGGAGCTCATTTTGGAGAAATTTGTGTCATCAAAAAGGAGCAGAAGCGAACGGCCAACGTGGTTGCGCTGGAAATGTGTGAAGTATACAAGCTATCCTACGTCGACTTTCAGGAGTTGATCGAACCTCACTCCTATCTGCTGGAACGGATGAAGAAGCTAGCCGAGGAACGGATGGTCAAAACGCTGGGTGCCATGGACAAGGTTTCCGAGGTTGATGTATATGATAACTTTTTGCAATAGAATAAAAGCATTTCATAGGTGAACACTGCCACTATTGTATTGTTTGTCCTTTCTAACGCTTCAACGACTTTGAATTCCTTTATAGATTTAATTTGCATTCAACTGCTCGATGATCAAGCCGTGAAAGCTTTCCCTAGCTAATTGGTGAACTGTGTATTAGGTAATGGCGTGTCATCGGAAATAAGCATCGCAAATTTTTGCACCATTTGAAAACTGGGACTTTCCCCTTTCGTTTGAGCCCAAATTTGAAATAATCAATCGAGAGGTCTAAAACATTTTTTTAAAGATTTTTTAACCTTTTTAATGGTTTATTCAAATGCACACGCTCTTTTTTTAAACTCAAAATTAAGTAGTTTTGGTTCAAAACTGCACTTCAGTGGCATCCCTCAACTTTGAGTTTGTCTGGGCAATAGCAAAACTAAGTTCTGATAGGCATACTCAATACTAAGTTCGGCTGCCGAACTCGAATTTATCCTTTTTTCGAGGGTAGCTTATTTTCAGGGAATTAAATGATGATTACAATTTCTTGTACCCGGATGTTGCTGTTCCGGTACATTGTATTGCAATTACAGAGCGGTGGAAAGTTTTGACACTCCCGATCAAAGAAAACTTCCGGATGTTACTTCCTACGGGAAGTAAACAACATCCGGAAGTTTCTGGACATTCCAAGCCGCTCACCGTATGGTGACAATGACGGACAGAAGTTTACGCTGACACGGTGAACATGCATTCCATTATGAAGTTCCTTCATAGTCTTCCGGTAATTGTTCCGGAACGACCAAACTTTGCGACGTGTTCGTTGGTTGCTGTTCTGGTTCGAACTGAAATCGCTAAGTGTTTTCAGTCCAACAAAAAGAGTTCAATTTTTAGTTCATAAGGTCGAACTCAGCTTTGCTCCCTCGCCGAAGGAAAAAAAGGATCAATTTTGAGTTCGCAGTTCGAACTCCATTTTGAACCATCTACTTACTTACTTAATGATCCCGCGCCGATCCTCCGGTGCATAGGGCTGTGGTAAAAGACCTCCACTGTTGACGATCCGGAGCCAGCGTCTTCACCTGGTCCCAGTCAAGATTCTCGTCGACAGTTCGGATTTCAGCGGCTAGGCTTCGCCGCCACGAGTTTCTGGGCCTGCCTCTTCTTCGATGACCTTCTGGATTCCAGTCAAGCGCCTCTCTGCAAATCTCGTTTTCATCTTTTCGCAGCGTGTGCCCAATCCATCTCCACTTACGTTCCCGAATCTCGATTTCTAGCGCCCTTTGATGACACCGGCGATGTAGTTCCTCATTCGAGATCCAGTTGCCAGGCCACCAAGCGCGGATGATATTCCGCAGGCAGCGGTTTACAAATACTTGCAGTTTTCGCGTCGTCACCGCGACGTTTGAGTTGAAGATTCGGATTTTTGTTCGTAGAGAGATCTGGCGTGACCGCCAGATGTTTCGGAGACTCGCAAACGCAAATCGGGCCTTTCTGATCCGGGTTTCGATGTCTTTCCTGGTACCACCATCAGGCGTTATCTGGCTACCAAGATACTGGAAGCACTCCACTTTCTCAACTTGTTGCCCAGCTACCATGAAACTGGAGGGATTTCCTGTGTTGATCTCCATCGACTTGGTCTTTCCGACATTGACTTTGAGACCTGCTGCCTTGGGACTTTCGGTGAGGTCGTCGAGTTTGCTCTGCATGTCCGGTTGTGTTTGGGCGAGCAAAACAATATCGTCAGCCAGGTCAAGATCGTTCAGTTGCTCCATTGTTAAAGGATTCCACGGCAATCCTCGGTTCGGTGCACAGTCGATCGATCCAGTCAGAATCTCATCCATTACGATGAGGAAAAGTAGCGGTGATAAGATACATCCTTGTCTCACTCCAGCAGTTACCGGGATTGGTTCGGACAAGACACCATCGTGCAAGACCTTGCACGAAAATGCCTCGTATTGTGCTTCGATGAGATGGACTAGTTTCTCTGGGACCCCTCGTCGCCTTAGAGCCGCCCAGATGTTTTCATGATTAAGTCGGTCGAATGCTTTTTCGAAATCAACGAACACCAGCAGAAGAGAGTCCTGGAATTCGTTGATTTGTTCCAGTATGATTCGTAGCGTTGTGATGTGGTCCACACATGATCGTCCGGATCGGAATCCAGCTTATTGCCGTCGGAGTGTAGCGTCGATTTTCTCCTGGATCCTGTTCAGGATCACTTTGCAGAGTACTTTGAGGGTTGTACAGATCAACGTTATGCCTCGCCAGTTACCGCACTCTGTCAGGTCTCCTTTCTTCGGGACCTTTACGAGGATACCCTGCATCCAGTCGGCCGGGAATGTTGCAGTATCCTAGATGTCAGCGAAAAGACGGTGCAACATTTGTGCTGACAGGGCAGGGTCGGCTTTCAGCATTTCAGCAGGGATGCAATCGATCCCAGGTGCTTTGTTGGATTTCATGTTTTTGATTGCCGCTTCTATTTCAGCCAGCGAGGGCGCTTCTGAGTTGACGCCATTTATGCGACTTACTGTTGGCGCTTCAAGCTGCGGGTTCTGTTGGCCATCGCTATTCGTGACTCGGAAGAGTTGTTCGAAGTGCTCAGTCCATCGTTTGAGCTGATCTGTTCGATCGGTCAATAACTGACCTGCTTGGTCTTTCAGCGGCATTCTTGCATTAGTCCTTGCACCACTGAGGCGGCGAGAAATGTCATAAAGTAATCGGATATCTCCATTGGCGGCGGCTCTTTCCCCCTCTTCGGCTAGGGAGTTTGTCCAGGCTCTCTTGTCTCGTCTACAAGCTCGTTTAACTGCCTTTTCCAGCTCCGCATATCGTAAGCGGGCGGCTGCTTTGGCTGACCCGGTACATGCCTGCTCAATTCCGACTTTCGCCTTTCTCCGATCATCGACCATCCTCCAGGTTTCATCCGACATCCATTCACTCCGTCTTCCACAAACTTTACCGAGAGTACCATGGCTCGTCGTGATAAAGGCATTCTTGATTCCACACCACTGTTCTTCGACTGTTCCGTCTGTCGGCAGCTCCGAGGCTCGGGATTCTAGCTGTTCAACGTATGCCCTTTTCACCTCTGGATTCTCCAACCGGCGGACATCGTATCGACACCCGACTTTCTCCTCGCGCCGTTGGACACGCGCAACTCTCAGTCGTATCTCGCCAAGGACGAGGTGATGGTCAGATGCAATGTCTGCGCTTCGCTTGTTGCGGACATCAAGAAGGCTCCTTCTCCATTTTCGACTGATGCAGATGTGGTCAATTTGATTTTCTGTTCGGCCATCCCGGGATACCCAAGTGACCTTATGTGCTGGTCGATGGGGGAAGAGCGATCCACCGATCACCATGTTGTTATTGCCACAAAATTCTACAAACAGCTCTCCGTTTTCGCTCATCTGTCCTAGGCCATGGCGCCCCATGATGCGCTCAAGGTCTTGATTGTCGGAGCCAATCTTTGCGTTGAAGTCGCCCAAATGGATTTGAATGTCACCCTTCGGAATTCTCTCTACCATGCTGTTCAGTTGACTGTAAAACTGCTCTTTCTCCTGCAAATCGAATTTGAACCATCGCAAGGAGGAAAAAGGGTACTTAACTTTAAGTTCATATAATCGAACTATGTTTTGAACCTCGGTCGTACTTAATTTTGAGTTAAAATAAAAGAGCGTGCAAAAGGCGCCCGCACAATAGCCCGTCGGACGTCGCGTCACGTCAGCGTCGCGTTGACATTTCATTTTGGGGATACCGTTTTCCGTTTGAGCCACCACAATGGTGCGTCGCGTCAGTGACAGCATTGTACTAAAACGCTGAACTTGTTCTAAACAGCAGCGTTATCCACACAGCAAAAAAAAAAATGTAACGCTGGCCGACGTAATTTACGAAGATGTTAGCAAACCGATGTATTTTTTTGGATTATCGTTTTAATATTACATCTTTTCTATGTACATCATGCGAGCACGTCTTTTTGTGTAATATCGCAACCAGCGATGTTATATCACATCAAGTAGTCAATGTTTATCCAAATTGACAATTGATTTGCTGAACGTTTCAAAAAGTTGGTGGAGGTTTGCAAGGCTCAGGAAGATTTGTTTTTCTGGTGAGTATGATCAATCTTCTCAAAAAAAACTTAGCAAAACCATTCAGCTAGGTTTCATTTTCTATTTTTCTCTCCAGGACAATTTCGCCCAAGGTCACCGGCATGAATGAAAAAGAATGAAAGACTTGAAAACATCCGGAGGAAAACGTGAGTATATTTTCCGATCTGATTATCCTCAAAGAGCTCATTTCCAATTTATTCTTTCAGGAAGGAACTGTTACACACACCGGCTGTTTTTTTTTTCGTAAGGATACGTAACCTCGAACTTCAAATCTTACTGATACGGTGCCTTAGTTATATTGCTCCATTTTCCATGAAAAATCGTCAGCAATGAAAAAAAGTTTAAACAGCTATCGTTTCTTGGCAAATTATGTGGTCAGAAGTTCATGTGCAATGTTTCGACAGGATTTCCATAGCTCCAGCTCAATCGGTGCCGCTGGATAGGTTGGGCATGGAAACCTGTCTTCTCAAAGGATTAGTGAGAGAGTATTTACTTCCTATCCGGACGACCCACAAAGGGTAGTTCTCACTTAGGATAAGAATATTTTGTAACAGAATGATAATATTTTCAAATAAATTATCTGCTAACATTTCGAATATAGTTGCTCAGTTTAATTCTCATTCAATTCCCTGATACCTATACTGATACTTTAAATTATAATCGTGCTCGAATTTGTCTACTGCGATACATACTTTTGATGTAGTTTGTTTTACATCGTTTAGATGTCATTTCGTATTCACATAAAAACAATGTAATATTAGAGACCTTTTGCAACTCAAGTTATGTGCACGTTTTTGATGTAATATCGCAACACTTTTTTTGCTGTGCAGCTTCGACGTTTTCGTTCTGAAATAAATCAAAATTTCAGCGCGTCAGCAGGGTTTTGAATATTCTTTTTAATGCTTTTTTGTCAAAGTTTGACACAAATATACTCCAAAATAAAATTATCGTCATTTTTTTTGTGTTCTGTAATGTTAGGCACCCCGATTTTTGTCTCAAAAATTCTGGAAATCCTTGTCAGTGGACGCTGTATTGTGCTGCAAAAAATTCTCAGTGCGTAGCGTCAGCGTTTTAGTACTCAACAATCCGCTCTTTCGAAGCTGCGCTGCTGCCATCTGGGGTAGTACGATGTAGCGTGAGCAACATTCTGGGTGAACGGTAAATTATAGACAACTTTACATTGCTTCGAGTTAAGTTTTCATAAATCCAAATTATTTTGAAAAAAAAAACACTCCTTTGAAAAATTGGAGTTTGTTTTGAAGTAAATTTAAATAAATTAGCCTGGTAGGAGAGTCAATTCTATCTGATAGTTCCATTTTAAAAAAGTCAGTCGGTCAGAGAAAACTAACATGGGGCCGTTCAGATACCACCTGGACAACTTAGGGGGGAGGAGGGGGTATGAAAATGTCCACGGAGAGGGGGGTAAGGGTTTGGGTAGTGTCCACGTGGACATACTTACTTTCAAAACATTTTCTAAAGGTGTTAATTGATTAAATGTTTTAATCAAAATCTTAAAATTGCAAAGCTTACCAGTTTAAGTTTAAGCAACTATAGTAGCCACTTTAAAGCAAGCTATAAATATGATAATTTTGAAATTAATAATAATTATAATTATTACAAATTAGATTAAAAAAAACAATTTCAAATCTGTCCACGTGGACATACGGGGAGGGAGGCAGGGGTTTGCCAAATGTCCACGGAGGGGGAGGATGGGGTCAAAAATCTCATTTTTCTGTCCATGTGGTATCTGAACCGCCCCTATGTGAATCAATCTTTTCGTCCATTTTCTTAACTTTTAATTTTTGCCAATAATCTATATTTTTTATCATATCTTCATATTAAACTTTATGCGATTCTCGTTGGTCTATATAAAAGAACGATTTTCTCGTTGTTACTTTAAACTATAACTATTGGATTTGGTTTAGTTGTTGCATTTAATAAATACGTTATATAAAAAATTAAATAGTTTCAGCCTAAGACAGTATAAAATGTTAAGTTTTAATTTAAAATTTTCTACGGCTAGTGGTTGTATAAATATAATTTTCAAAAAAATTTTCCAAAAAAAAAATGAGATCATGAGGTCCGATAAAAATACAAAACATTTTATAACCCTTGAACGATGGCAATTGAAAAGCATTTAAGTAAACTTGAATTGTGTAGTAATCCAAGGATATAATTTTTTTTTTTTATGTCAACCACCATCAAATATAAAAATCCGCTTTCCGGCTTTAAAATTATTACGCCTGATTCTATGCAGCTGCAGAAGGAAACCTAAAGCCTAGTCCACACTAGGAGACGATTCGTCTCGAGACGGTCTCCCATTTTCTTCGGGAGACACTGAGACCGTCTCAGGTTTCCAACAACAACAACAGACAACAAATAAGTTCGTCTCATAACAAAAATCGTAGTTAATGTTGCCTAATGTGGACTAGGCTTAATAGAAAATAGCAAAAATTTATGTTTTTTCGAATAAAAAATTCTACCTTACCAATTGTTGGGTCTTTCCCAAATTTTAAAGGAACGTTAATTGACTACTCTTTTAACAAACTGCAATTGAAAATGTGCATTTGGCTCGAGTTTTCATTCAAAAATATGTGAAATACTCAGAATAGTTTTTGGAGTAGTAAAAAATTGACCTTTTTTGATGTCGATTTGCGATGCTTCACGGTACATACACATTTTCTCCTATAGCTCACAATAATCTCTGAACCTTCTACTCCAAATCTGTATCCGTCATATTTTGAAAATCCTAACCAAATCAAAGAAAATAATGATTTATTAGAAGCTAGTATTTCCACCCGTTTGTTTACATTTTCTTGCACACACACGAGCTGTCAAAAATTAGCTTCGAAATCGCGAATAGTGAACCTTTATATAAGAGAAGTGACATCTGAAACACAAAGTTCCAATCGAGCAAAAGAACTGTCAAAATCGATTCCAATCGATCCGAGCATTTTGTCGCAGAGCTTTTACCTTTCATATTGAAAACTCAACCAAGGAAGGTATTGTGATTGTTGTTATAGTTCAAACAGATAATTTTTTAGCTAGTCATATGAATTTATGATACGGTGCAATTTGTTTCAATGCTTTGATGAATCGTGTTTCTAGTTAGAAAACTAACTGATTATTAACGAAATTCAAGTCATTCATACCGTTTATCGCGATCCTTCGGGCATCGATTTCAATGTTGTTTGTTGGATTGAAGGAGCGTCCACTTTAGAGCTTGAACATTGAGCCAGAAAACAGTGCTGGGGATTTTTTGTCCAAGATTTCGGCGATGTTGCCACATATTTTATTTTAAGAAGGATCAGATGTCGCTTCTCTTATATGAAGGTTCACTACTCGTTGACAGCTGACGCGACGCGACGTCCGACGTGCTATTGTGCGGGCGCCTTAATTCATACTACTCACTGTAAAAACAATTTCCTTACCTCTAGCGTTATTCCAATTCCGTATGTCAATAACATGATCTTATAGGTAAATTCTCTGGCTAGGACTTTGTTAAATACGTTAAAGTGATACAAATTGAGAGAAAAGAGTTGTAATGTCGCAAACAGATTTCTCATCGCAGACCAATATCAGAAATAGCATCCTGATGACTTATTCAGTAGTTGTTTGTAGAGTGATGAATGGTTCAGGATGGTTTATTTCAATTGAAAAACAAATTTTTCACATAAATTAGAACAGGATAATTTGAAGTAAAGAGCATTTATGGGGTTTCATTTTGAAAAAAGTCTCCTACTTTACTTGAAAATTTTCTAAGTCTTTCATACTTTGAGCAATGTTACATCTTGGATATACTCAAAATGTAGGCACATTAATGTAGACTATTTCAAGCATTGCAGGCCACTGCAAAACTTTCTGTACACACGCTCTTTCAACCGTTTTTTGGTTTTTATCTTTGAACTTCGAAAATTGTTGTTTTTTAACCAATGGTTGAATTTCAACCATTTAGAAAGTTCTGCAGAAAATTTGCAAAATGGTTAAAAATTCAGCATTTTAATGACTGAAAATTTATCTTTGTTTTTGTTTTCTTCGTAAATTTTATAGCGCGTCAGTTGTTTCGGGGTTTTCCTGCTTTTTTACGGTATCGCTAAGTTTGTTACAAGAAATAGGGAAATATGAGCTGCCGGCTCCAATGAAACAATTGTATTGTAACTATTGATGTGGTGAAAGGTTAATCTTAATATCGTCGGTATCTGATTATATCGAATATTTAGATCAAGCGATCCGGTTCCGAGTGCTCGCCATGGAAGAAAATAGAATGGGCAATCCTCCTCCGCGACTTGGAAACTGGAAGCAGGAATCAAGAAAGCACAGCTGACTGAAAATAAGGACCCGAAAACGAAAATTGTCGACCCGGATGCAGGATAACAATTTCAAGATATTTCTAAAGGTAAGTTTTTTTTAGCTAAAAAAATTAATCTAGTTGGGCTTGCCCGGGAGAGTCGAAGGAATCGTCTTCCGGCTCCCTGATATTGAGAAAAAGCCCCCACTAAAACGATCGAATTTTGTGGTTGATCTAAGGTTCAGTTGAAATTGTTCGTACGAATCTGACCACGCAAGTACCGATCGGCCTGAGACAATGCAGAGATAAGTTTTTATCCAAATAAAATTTGATTTATTTCTTCTAATTTTAGGAACGATGCGAATTTCAACAAAGGCTCATTATGTGGCATTTAGCACAGTTGATTGAAGAGTCATTCCGGAAAACTTCCGACGATGTTGAGTACAAATTAAGCTGGTTTGTCTATAGACACTCCTGGTTCAACTTTGATGGTGCTCATAAACTTATTATGAGACTCACCGGAACGTGGAAGGACTGCAAAAAAAAATGTCGGGGTTTCTTAGTGAACCGGATATGAACCGGAAGGATGCCACTTTCGGCTGAATGTCTGAAGATTGATTATTATAAGTGATGCAGTTAATAAGTTGATCTTGATGGTCAAATAAATTCATAATCCAATTTATATGTTTACGAAAACGTTATTTTGAAAAGAATGATTTTTTTTCCCAAAAAAAACGGTTATTTTTCAAGCATTATTCAAGCATTATCCAGTCATTCAACCAAAAGTAAATTGAGAAAATATTTAAATATGTAATTGCATTTAATAAAATCATCCACTATAAATTGTTGAAAACGAAATTGATGTTTAAGTTTTCTATCTTCTCCTTTTTTTTGATCGAAAGAAATCAATGATAGACATTAGGCTAAGTTCGTGAAATTTGACAAAAATGATCAATCCTAAATTTTCGCTTATAAAATGGGTGTGAACTCAAATTTGACCACATTTTTACATACACGTATGTCTCTAAAAACGATAAATTATCCAATCATATATGAATAAAAAGTTTAATTTTGGCACTGTACCATCCTTTTGGTACAATCGATAAACGATGGACAGTATGAAAACCTTCAAAAATCTTTGAAAAAGATTAAAGATTTTCAAGAAAGTTTTCTTTTATTTTGAAATTTGAGCATAAATTTAAGAAGAAAGTTCTATTTGTTTCTTAGTTTTAAATATTGGTTCATAAAAGTAGCATAGCTAACATAGCTCATAATAAAAATGATGGATTATTTCAATTTTTGGCTCAAATAAAAAGGGAAAGCCCCAGATTTCGAATGGTGCAAAAATTAACGATGATTATTTTCGAAAAATAAACGTTTTTTTCAGAGACACCATGTTTTAGTATTTGATAAAAAATTGTATGGGAAAAATTTCATGATCAAATTTTGAAAACTTACCATTTATTTACATTTTGTAAATGAGCACAAAAAACCGACCTGTGAAAAATAAAGGTTCAATTGGACCTTATTTAGGGGTGCATAAATGCGCTCAAAGCTATCTACAGGTTTTTGCCCCTTAACCCTTCATTTCATGATTTTTTATTTTTTCTCGAAAAAATTCTCAATAGTGCGCAATGATGAATACATGAAGGGAAAAATAAGGAAAAAATATTATTTTCACATATTTCGGTTATTTAGCAAAAATATTAATTGTTGCATATTTGCAACAACATGAAACGGTTACACCTTTTTTTCTTCACACTCGACAACTGGAAATAAATGCTTATTCCTAATTTCTTTTGCACTTATCATAGTTTTCGCACAGGAACTTCGCAAATCTAGATTTCTGGACACCGGAAAGTTAAGAATTTATCTGGGAGTAGTTATGTATGTTGGTTTTCCACCATGGGTGCACGGATTCACCGTAGTTTCTGCCTAAGTATGTGCTCTCATGCATTCTGGGACCGACCCCATGGCTTCGTATGTAGGTATATTTTGGAAGAACGAGTCAATCAGGTTACTTAGAGGTATTCCGGCATCCGTGCATATACCTGGCCAGCTGGCAGCTGGTTAAACATTCATATAATCAGTTATACGAGGAAACACATCTTACCTGTCGGCTTCTTATGGGATTCGAACCCAAAAGTTGTCTCGCCGATACCGGGAATCGAACCCAGCCTGGCACATCGGAACCAGACTCGCACCAGCTTATCCACTAGACTACAAAGACTCTCGAGAAATTAGCTAGGAGTAGTTATGCGATAATATACCACCTACTGAGGAAATTATTTCTTACGTTTGCTTGAAGGTGCTAAAAAAACGAACATATAGGATCTCAGTGAAACTTCATGTTTCTTTGAAGAGATCTAATTTACTTATCTCTAAGGCGTACATCTTTCAAGGATTTTATGGCTAGCATCTTACCACCAGACCACGGAAAGAGCACTATATGTGTCGTGATCGGGATTCGATCTCATGGGCTCTGGCTTAGATGGCTGGAACGCTATCCTCTAGGCCACGACCGGCGGCAAAATGGAAAGCTTCTTACCTATACAACTTTTCTGAACATAACCTTGAACAAATCAACACAAATCAATTCCGAAAACGTATTTAAATTGGTTCTGATAAAGATTCTTAATCTTAAATCATACCATAACTATATGCCAGTTTTAATAAACAAACTTGATATTGAAGAGCAAAGTCTCAATTTAGTTTTGAAGGAATGATCCAATTACAAATTACATTAAACTATTAAATACCATTTGTTGGCAAAATTAAAAGAACAATAAAGATTTCTTCGGAATGAGCATTAGAATTTGGAACATGATTCTAAAATTAGAATTAAAACTTGAAATCAGTTTAAGAATAAAAAAGAAATAAAAATAAAACTAAATTCGAGAACAAAAAGTTTCAATTTAAAATCAACTTCCAGAGCTTCCAGGAAAAGGTTAAATAGTATAAATAAAGAGCATTTTTCGTCGATTGATAATAAGAAACGGCTCATACTTTAGTAAAAAATAATGAGCATTGTAATTTTCAATCAAATCATTCCTTCATCTCTAAGAAAAAAAAAGCAAAACAATACTTCAAACCTCGGTTATCGAATGTTGGCAGATAATACTGAATTTTCAAGTGGAAAAATAAAAAAGCGTATTCGTTGTTTGTTTTTAGATTTTTAAACTCTCTGGATAAAGCCCCGTACTTAAGTTTGAATCACGTTGAATAATATAGAACTTTTGAAAATTGGTGTATGCTTATTTTGCAAGTTGTGAAGGCATCCGACATTTTTTTTATTCAAAATATGTATTTGTTATACCAATGGGCCGCGGAAAAAAAATCAAAATAATGTGTTTTACATACGCTGAATTACAAATCCTAGATAAGGTAATTATTCGAACCCGTCCTAGTTTAAAGTTTGATAAATTTTGAACTTTTTATAATATTTTTCTAGTTTTGGTAACGGTTTAGAGCAAAACTTTTATTTTTTTCACCTCGGGGGCCCTCTTTATTCAGGGGGGGGGGGGGCAATTTTTCTCACCCCCCCCCCCCCCCTCTTAATATGGCCTGAACATGATAATAAATCATTTATAACGAAAACATTGTCATCGGGAAACAAATACACTGTTTAACGATGCAAGTTTCGAAAACACACTATGGAACCCATATAACTAGCTAGGGTACTACCGTTGCATGGTGTTGCATATTTGCAACAGTTATTGAAAACCCATTATATCAGAGAAAAAACAAAAAAAAAATCTCAAATTTTGTTTATTATGTAAATTACTTTAGTGGGAATACGAAAATATTTTTTTTGAGTCGAAAAAAAATTCTCAATATGAATTACACTAGGCCAAAAATTTGAAAAATTAGGCTTTTTCCACATTCCATATTTTTCAGATTCAAGTGGGTTTTTTTGGTTCCTATAAACACTAAAAATATTTTTTTTTAATTGAACGTGATCTTGAAATTATAAATATTATTCCCATCGAAAAAAAAATTTACTTTTTAGCTAAATGTGAAGTTTAGAACAGTTTTAATTAATTGTTGCATATTTGTAACTTTATGAAACGAAGGGTTAAAAATCACAAAAGGGAGGATTAAAAGATATCGAAAAAAACTCTGATGTTATTTCGAAAAACATTTCGGGTCAAAAAACGACTTTCAAATTGCCTGAATTTTTTTCGAGATAACATCAGTTCTCGACGTTTTATACATTTCTAAGTCATCATCATTCTAGGCATTATAATTAAAATTAAGAAATTACGGATTTTTTATGACATCCAAATTGAAATTTCGATTCCTCCAATTTCTTCCGCCTTTTGGTGATTTTTTGTGATTGAAGTTTTTTGAGAAACGTAAAACGGGGTAATATTGATTACCGGGGTTTCTTTGATCAACATGAATTTTTTCCACGTAATCATAAATAACTAAGTCTAAAGTTAAAATATCGCTAAAAAAAATTCTACATTAAAAAACCTATAAGTTTGGTTTCAAATTGGGAAAAACTTGGTGTGTTTTTGAAAATTTTAAATGTAAGTAAAAATATAATTTCAAAATCTCGAAATATATATTTTTTGGAAGGCTCGCAAACAATCACTTTTCCTGATGAAATCACAGTGTTTAGAACCAGCAGGTTGATTTATGTGAGAGTTAAACTTTTTTCCTTAGTAAATGTTTATTTTTGGTGCAGGTTTTGTTGTACTTTGAGGTGAATTTTTGATATTTAAAAAATAGGAACATCGTATTTTATTTAGTTGCCGAATGACTGAAACATGCACGAAACATCGAGATCTGTGTTATTTAAGGGGGAAAATGTGAAAAATTCGACTAAGTGGGACTGAATCGTTCTTTTCTCCAAACCACATGTAAACCATTTAAATTGACTTAATTTTTCTTCAGGGAAGTCAATTTATTTTCCACTTGTATAGCATAAAAAATATAGGTGATCCCAAAAAATCTGAAAATAATTCCAATTAATTTAAATGACAAACAACACAGACTATAGATGACAATTGAGGTGCTTGGGATCAGAGGGGTGCAAGTGCCTAAATAATAATTTCGAGAAAACGCGCTTCAAAGTTGTGAAAGTGCTCGATTTATTATATATTTTTTGAATTCGAGCAGTTATAATTAAATGAAAAAACTGTTTTAAAAAATTAAAAATAATCTGTGTTTGCACCAGATGTACATTGAAACATGAAGAATCGTTAGGTATACTTAACGCAAAATGGATGGTTTTGTGAAAAAAACAATGAAAAGACAGAAAAATATGATAATGAAAATGATAAAAAAACAAATTCACAAAAATTATAAAATCGACAAAAATGCCAAAACAGACAAAAAAAATGTCGAAATTAACAAAAAAACAATATGACAATTATTATCAAATAACATGAACAGTAACATGAATTACAAAAATGACTTAACATGACATGACAAAATAGACAAAACATGACAATACACTGAGGTTTTTTTTACGCGGTATTTCGTCTCGCGTAAAAAAAAAACCGTGTAAAAATAACCGCGTTAATTCGAAAATCCGCGTAAAAAAACCGCGTTAATTCGAAAATCCGCGTAAAAAAAACCGCGTTAATCGAAAATCCCGTAAAAAAAAACTTCGTTAATTCGAAAATCCACGTAAAAAAAAACCCCGAAATTCGAAAATCCACGTAAAAAATCCATTTTAATTAAAAAACTCGCGCAAAAAAGCACGTAAGAATCATGATTATTTAAAAATTTACGTACAATGATAGTTTATTTTTAAGATAAAAAACAAAATCAATTAGATTAATAGAATAGTAGAATATAGTGAGGCTTATTTGACAGTGTGGAATTCAGATCGTCTCATGTCTCAGGTCTCATGTTCCATGTCTCAGGTCTTAGGTCTCATGTCTCAGGTCTTATGTTCCATGTCTCAGGTCTCAGGTCTCATGTCTCATGTCTCAGGTTTCAGGTCTCATATCTCATGTCTCATGTCTCATGTCTCATGTCTCATGTCTCATGTCTCAGGTCTCAGGTCTCATGTCTCATGGCTCATGTCTCATGTCTCATGTCTCATGTCTCAGGTCTCATGTCTCAGGTCTCATGTCTCATGTCTCAGGTCTCATGTCTCAGGTCTCATGTCTCATGTCTCAGGTCTCAGGTCTCATGTCTCATATCTCAGGTCTCAGGTCTCATGTCTCAGGTCTCAGGTCTCAGGTCTCAGGTCTCATGTCTCATGTCTCAGATCTCGAGTCTCATATTTCAGGTCTCAGGTCACAGATCTCATGTATCACGTTCTTAGTCTCAGAGCTAAGATTTTCCCAACTACAAAAAGATTCTAAGTGTTTCCCTTTGAAAAAGTCTTAGAATGTTTTCTCTGAAAAACCGCGTTAATTCGAAAATCCGCGTAAAAAAAACCGCGTTAATTCGAAAATCCGCGTAAAAAAAACCGCGTTAATTGGAAAATCCGCGTAAAAAAAGCCGCGTAAAAAAAAACCGTGTAAAAAAAACCGCGTAAAAAAAACCTCAGTGTATTGACAAAATTTATAAATCTGACAAAAATGGAAAAAAGGACAAAAATTTCAAAGCTTTTCCAATTTCCAAGCTTAGAAGAAACAATTAAATTTTTAAAAGTTAAAAAAAACTACAAAAAATGACATGATAATCTGCAATTTCTAATCTTAATTGTTGTAAGAAAATAACTTAATTGTCAATCCTTCATTTTGATTTTCCGCTCTAAATATTTAGAAGTTGGAATTTTTCTCATCAGCAAATGATCGGTAGAAAAGCGATTGCCCGTTTTTGCAAAAAAAAAAATGCATATTGGTGTGAGATAATTTTTTATTTTTTTAACATTGAATTTGATCTGAAAGGAAGTGATTTTGTTCATTTTGCTGTGTCAGTTCTCGATCATCGAAAAATATGAAGCGAAAACTTTCAGCTTCAATAGGGGGCGGAAGCTTTATAAATGACTTTGCAGTAGCTCAATGTCGGTTAGCAATTGCGCGGCCAGCCCTTTCTACTAAAATAAGTAGGTTGAAAAGTACGGTCACGTTCAGCTTTTCCTGTCCTGTTTTTCCTCGTGAGTCCAGAGAAAATGGGTTATTGTGGTGACTAATTGAGTCGGGCGATTCCCAGACCATCATCTATCACGCATCGGACTACGCACGCTGACTAGCTGTAGGTTTCATTCCTGAACCGAACCGAGAAGGGTTTGAAAAACGACGCATTTATCACGCACCCGGTTCTCTCGTAGAAGGAAACAGAAAACTTGTTTCGAACTTCAACAACACAAGAACCGATCTATCAACGTGAGCAGGGCATGTTTTGAAGAATGCAGAATCCGTTTCCTCCGACCGATGCATTTCCCGTCGTAACTCACATTGGCCAAACCCGGTTCGATTTCAGTTTCAGAAGCCGGTGAAGATTTATCCGGAGATTGGAAATAATTTATAATAGGTACCTACATCTATTGCCTGGGCGTAGTGCCGAAGTCCCGAAGGCGGCAACTCACGACGAGAGCCAAACGAAAGTGGAATCGGGGAAAACATAACCTTTGGGAAGGGGCCGGGCCTATAAAGCTGCCAAAGGAAATGGATTGGTACCGAGAGGAGAATTGATAAGATTAGGAGCAGAGGCCTGAAATAAATGGTAGTGTTTGGTTTTCCCGACAATATGGTGTAAAGACCATTCATCACGTGTCGAATGGAAGTGCTACAGGGCTAGGAGTCGGCTTTGGGAGCAAACATTTCAATGAGGTCTTACCTCTTACGAGAGTTTTAAATGAATAAATTTGTTTTTTTATTCGGAACTGAAAAGCAGAGTAATGTAAAACAATGCATTATTTCGAGGTCGATTTCGTTGTAAATTTCTAAATTGAAAATTGAAAGTCTAAACTAGTCCCAGAAACAAATACATACAGTCAAAAAAATTTCCTTATGACAACACTGAAATATTCTTTGAAGGTAATTTTTCTATCAAAAGTGGATCTATTTAGATCTATAGTCACTTTACTCATAAATAAACTGGATCTTAAGATTTGTTGAATAAACTGCATCGAGTCCAAAAATTATGCCAAAAAAATATCCGCAGTCTGAAGTTAAAAGTGTTTTAACATTCTCCAATTTTCTTCAGATCACAGGTATTTTTTGACGTTGCAGTTTACGCAGTTTCGAACATTGTTGTAAAATTTTAGCTGATTTGGTTATTTTTTAGATAAACTAGTACAATTTTATCTTATAAATAGCTCAGGTGGAAGAATGAGCTTAATGGGTTTAATTCTCTATGCTAATATGAGCGTACTGTCAAATTTCTTAAAAAATGTTCTGGTTCTTATAAGAAAAAAAAACAATTTAAATTAAAATAAGGGTAGATATTATAAAGGAACGTAATAAAGTTTTTTAAATATTTATCTAACAAATGGTGGAAACTTAAGATGATCTAAAGAACTTGAGAATAAATAGATATGATAAAAACGGTTGTTTCAAATAATTTCGCTGATTTACTTTTATAAACCTTCAAATATTTAAGTGTTCCAAACAGTTTTTGGAAGTCTACATTTACATTAATAAACAAATAATTTCAATTTTTTTGCATTTTTCTTTGCTTTTATATATAATAACACCTAAATTTTGCCCGGTTTTTGTCTAGTTTTTGGATTTGAAAAATTGAAATCCATGCCTGGATTTTGCCAGGTTTTTTTGAAAAAATGCCCGGAATTGCTAGGCCCGGATGGGAGTGGAAAAAAATCTGGCAACCTTAAGCATGATGTTTAAAGGTAATTTTTCCTAAGAACATAGCAAAACAACTTCTTTTTCTCAACCCTTCATGGTTTTTTTCAAACAAACAATGCACAAAGCTAAAAACAATTACAAAAACAATTGAATTCCATTACGTTTTTCCCTATAATCGCATCCAAATGTGTCCGAAGCACAAATTAATTTTGAGGGATAAACAATATTATGATGAATTATAAAGTTGTATCATTCTCATTCAGCTAAAATCTGCATAGAAATAAAAAAAAATCATTTTTACAGTGCTTTGTAAATTTCCTATAGCACTACCAATATGTTTAAAGGCTATTTTTTTTCAAAATTTGTTTAGATAAAAATGCTTTTCTCTAATTTTTTTGAATAACCTGTTTCTTTATGATAGAATCTCAAAAATGAATTTTTATTGTTTTTAGAAATAACTGAAAAAGACTGAAAATTCGAAAAATTACTCGTAAATTTTGTTCACTAAAATTTAAAATAAAAGTTTTTGGGTAGGAGAAAGTCCCCTCTAAAATATGGCAAACTTCTTAATATGCCATTTTTTTATCGTTCTATAAATGACACCTTTAATCGATTTTCCAATTGTCAACACACAAAACGAGTTTGGCTCATTAAAGCCATTAAGGCATGAGCCGTTTCAAATAAAAAAAAAATACAAGAAAACGACTTTTCCACCTTTATCATCAAATAGTTGTCAATTTTCAACTGTTTATAAGAATGGAGAACCAAAAATTAGGGTTTGCATATTATGGAGGCAGTTCATCCAGTTCATCCATAAGAAAAAACTCAATCAATCTGTTTAAAGATCTTCAATTCTCTCTTAAGATGTTAATTGGAGCTTAGATTCAAAGTTTTATTGATTAAAATCATATATTTATTCTATTTAATCTGTTATTTTAGAATTGAGACGTTTTACAAACATG
This sequence comes from Uranotaenia lowii, assembly GCF_029784155.1. Lineage (NCBI taxonomy): Eukaryota > Metazoa > Arthropoda > Insecta > Diptera > Culicidae > Uranotaenia > Uranotaenia lowii. Next base: position 29,694,209 of record NC_073692.1, read on the forward strand.
ACGGGGGCATAGAGAAACACTCTCTTATTCCACTTTCTAATCATTATGTAACCATCATAAAAGCCTGAATACGGTTAACTTTTTAAGTTCACAAAAACCTCCCATTTTTTTTTTTTTGAGTTTCTGTACGTATAATTTCGAAAAGTCAAAATATTACATCAAAAGGTATCAAAACCTTGTATGAATTTTTAAATTTTTTTGAACTGGTTAATTCATAAAATTCTTTCTTGCCTTATGGTCAAAGCGTATCACCCTCAAAATTGAATTTCGTTGCCTACTTGAAGGCGTTTTACCTATAAGGATATCAAAAAATGTATTTCAAAAAGCGAAATTTTCGATACTTTAAGCAATAACAAATGAGTTTTTGCCAAAGTACGCTTAGCTTACGAAAATGCGATGAACATGTTACTAAACATTTGATGTAACAATCATTATATTCCATTTAATCATTTTTCTATTTCTGACCAGCCTTCCGGTAGATGCGTTCTGTCCACTAGTTTTGGCGTTCCACTCCACGCTGTGTTCTCTAGCGGGTTGAGTTTTTAACAAAAATTGGCACAATTTTCCCGTATAATTGGATAACATGCCGCTATTAAGCCTACCCCCATTCTTAAGTAATCAAAAAAAGATTATATGAACTGATGTCTAGGGTGAAATTGAGATAGAGAGAGAATTTTTGCTTATTTTAAGAGTTTTTTGAGGCAGAATAAAAAGGCCGCTGGATGTTGAATAGAAGGTTATTTAGACTTGTTTTGGAGTTTGAAAGTATCAATAAGTACTTAAATTTGGGCTGCATAGAACGTACTTCAGATCAATCATGGGGCTTAGTAAGCTTTTACGTACGTGTTTTATGGGGTTTTTGGTTGGTTAAGTATCTGTTCACTATGCTTTGTTCCGTTATAAATTTGTTTTTTTGAATATGTCTTTATTTGTACCAATTAATCATTACATTTATATTACATTAAAACGCACAATTTTCTGTTCAGTTTAATAATGAACTGTTCAGAGCTCTAAAGTTAACTAAAATACTAAGAATAACTTAATCGACTTAAATTTGACAAGCACAATTAAGTATTTTACTTATTATAGGAGAACATCCTGTAATATCAAAAATATAATAAATTTAAAACTAAAAACTACCCTGAATTTAAACTAATAATGGGGAAAAAAGTGTATAATATCTTCCCTCCTACACAAAACAAATCTATGAAAAAGTACTTTCCTTCAGTGAAAATGTCCGGAAAATCGATTGGACGTAGTTTCAGACGCCGCACAAGCTTACGAACGGAGTTTAAGTGCCTTTTTAAACCATAATTCCCCAATATTTTGTAAACTAATTTACACGTGAAAAATGTTGATTGAAACAGACCTTTCTTGTGTGATATTTTATGAAGAATCAAATGGAAGCTGTTTGAGCCACCGCACGCTTCGATAAATGGAGTTATGGCTGTTTTTCCCCTCAATTCCCCTTTATTTTCAATTTCAATTATTTCTATTATTTCCGAAAAAAGCATGTTCGGGTTTCAAAATTTTGAACCAAATGGGACGTATCTTGCTTGATTTATTCCGAGAAATTCCTCGAAGCCTATGTGAGTCACCACACGCATTGGAAACAGGAGTTATGGCTCTTTTACCCTTAATCTCCTTACATTTTTCAAATAGCTCAGAAAAAGCTTATTCGGACTACAAGCATTTCTCGTTCCAACCGTTGGCGCGACAAGTCGTATTTTTACCTCGTTCCCGTGTTTTCACACCCTTTCTCAATCACAGACATCCTTTCGAAAGGAGATTACCGAATTTTTGTTGGCGCGTGTGTTCTTTTATTTTTTCTTATTTGGCGTTATCGCAACCGACGCCTAAGGAGATTTTCCCATGGGGGAAGATCCCCCAGCCTGGGGCCAGTCCCCACATCCCCCAAATCCAAACAGAAGACGAGTACCCGAATGGATGGACCCGAAAGGCGAACTTGGCGTAGTACAGTTTCTCCTAATGAAACCTGTGGCTCCCGCAAAACTACCAACTTATCCCTTCATAATCTCCAAAACCGTGGAACGAGCTGCCGGAAAAATTGATGGCGGAAACCCAACAGACAACGGAAACGCGTATTTGCTCAAGGTACGCTCGCCACGGCAGGTGGAAATACTGCTGAAGGTAAACCAACTCATCGATTCCACACCCGTTATTATCCAACAACATCCAACACTAAACACTTGCAAGTGTGTGGTTACTTGCAAAGAAGTGGAAGGAGCAACTGACGAGCAGCTGACTGAAGATTTGTCAAACCAAGGAGTTGTCAACGTGTATCGTTTCACCAGGAAAGAGAACGGAAAGAATTTGCCCACCCACACCATGGTTTTGACCGTCCGAGGAACCGTAGTCCCCCGACACATTCGTTTCGGCTATCTGCAAATTCCCACCCGGCCGTACTATTCCCGCCCCATGCACTGCATGCAGTGCGGAAAATTCGGTCACACACAAAAACACTGCAAACAGGACCCAATTTGCATCACTTGTGGGGATAAAAATGTCCATCCCGAATGCAAAAATGAACCGCTTTGTGTTAATTGCCAGAACAACCACCCAGCCAACAGCCGTGCCTGCCCGGTCTTTAAAGAAGAGCAGGCAATCATAAAACTGAAAACAGATAACGGAATCTCTCACAAGGAAGCCATAAAGGAACTCCGAAACCAGCAGAATCGTCCCAGCAGCCTTCAGCAGCGTCTGACCCAAAACCGTATCATCCCTGAAAACCAAGAATCTGAAATTCTCCAGCTCCGGAAACAAGTCGCCCTACTCACAGCCCAACTTGCAATGTTCACACAGAGAGCACAGGAACACCACTCAAGCGATGAAATGGACACCGAAAGTGAAACCAGCACGACTACAACCTGCTCAACGACCAGCCAACTTACTACTCCCAAACGAACAAGGAAAGCTTCATCGGAAGGATCCCACAGCAGCAGTGAACCCAGCTCCTTGGTTACCACGGAAACGAAACAGAACCGACCAAAGAAACAACGACAACCCCACCTTGAGGACCAAGGAAACCAGATCACTGGTAACCAACCGATCCCGTCTAGTTCAGGCAAGGTCAATCAAGAATCTTCCCATTACTCCCTTCCCCAGCGGCGGTAAGTTGAAACAACATTCCTTTTCTTTATTTTGTAAAAATGGCTACATTCAACCAAACAAGCAACTCCCCCAATCATTCCCCCCACCAAAGAACCCCCGCTAGGAAAAACAAAACAATTTTTGCCATACAATGGAACCTACGAGGGCTAAGAGCCCGTCTGAATGAAATAGAACTACTAACCTCCAAATTCCAACCAGCAATTTTATCACTCCAAGAGACCCTTCACTCATCACCACAATCCAACCACATCAAAGGCTACACTACCCTCCTAGACCCAACCGGCCAAGGTGCTGGTCTATCAATAAAATCTGGTATCCCATACAATATAATCTCGGTCCCCTCTCTCTTCAGTACAGTCTGCATTCGTCTCCTGTCCCCACTAGAAATTACAGTTGTCTCCCTCTATTGTTCCCCCACCATACCCATTCAAAATTTCGCCGACGAAATCGAAGAAATCTATAACAAACTACCCCAACCCGTTATTATCATGGGTGATTTTAACGCTCACTCTACTCTCTGGGGTGGTGCCCATACCTGCCGGAAGGGATCTTTTCTTGAAGACTTTCTGACTCTCAAAAACCTAACAGTCTTAAATGACTGCAGCCCTACTCGCGTTGACCCCTCCACAGGAAATACCTCGGCTCTCGATCTTACACTGGTCTCCTGGACCTTGGGTTCCAAATTTAATTGGCGTACAATAAACGATGACTGTGGCAGCGATCACCTTCCAATCCTTATATCGATTGAATCATCCACACCGCAATCCATAGCTCGCCCTCGATGGAAGCTACCCGAAGCTGACTGGGTTAATTACCAGCTAGAAATAGAAAATTCCATCGAAATCAATCCCCCCACATCCGCCGACTCTTTCACCGATCTGGTACTAAACGCTGCCCTCAATTCCATTCCACGAACAAACGGATCACCTGGTAAAACTTCTGTCCCTTGGTGGAGTCCGGAAGTAGAAAAAGCCGTAAAGACACGTCGGAAAAAATTACGAGCCCTTCGGCGAATGCCTGATAATCATCCCCAAAAAACCGAAGCTTTAACTGAATTTAAAGCTGCACGATCATCAACACGGGCTGCTATAAAACTAGCGAAGGAAAACAGCTGGAATGAATTTCTCGAAGAGATTCAGCCAGACACACCATCTTCTAAGCTGTGGAACAAGCTAAAAAGGCTAAATGGGGAAAATCGCCGAAGTCAGTTTCACGTTCTCCTAAACAACAAATATTGCAACGACCCATCTCGCCTCGCGGAGGCCTTCGGAGACACTTTTCAAACGATAAGCTGTCCTCCAGGAAGTAACAATCAACTATTTAACCTACCTTTTAACACAAATGTGAATCTCGACTACAATAACAACTTCAGTTTGGAAGAACTAGAAACGGCCCTAAGAAAAACGAAAGGCTTATCTTCCGGACCTGATGGCATAAGCTATCCCCTACTAAAAAATCTACCCTTGATAGGCAAACTGCAACTTCTTCGCATATACAACGAAATATGGAAAAATGGCTCAATACCAGATCGGTGGAAAGAAGGCTTAGTCATTCCTATCCCAAAACCAGAACAAAACCAACACATCCTAGAAAACTACCGTCCCATAACCCTTCTCGATTGCATGGGCAAACTCCTCGAAAAAATGGTCAATAGACGACTACTTTTCATTCTCGAATCCAAGAACCTTCTTGATAATCGACAATTTGCCTTTCGACCCGGTGTAAGTACCGACGATCACCTTTCCTCCCTTGAACACATACTCGATGAAGCGGCCCAACAGAACTTGCACACCGAATGTCTTTCACTCGATCTATCCAAAGCATTCGACCGAGCAAATCGCAAGCGAATCCTTGAAACATTACTGCATTGGGGAATAGTTGGAAATATGGGATACTACATTCAAAGTTTCCTGCAGAACCGTCGTTTCCGAGTTTATCTCGATGGGCAATACTCAACAAACAAAATCATCCACGAAGGCGTGCCCCAGGGCTCCGTCATTGCCCCTACATTATTCCTCATCGCTATGCAAACAGTCTTTGATTGCATCCCTCCTAACATTAACATACTAGTTTTCGCAGACGACATTGTCTTGATTGCAAAAGCAGCCTACCCCATGGTGGTCCGCCGAAAACTGCAGCTGGCTGTAGACTCTGTCTCCCAATGGGCCCCCAATGCAGGTTTTGGTTTCTCGGCCGCAAAATCCAAACTCCTTCACTTTGGCCCACACAGAAGAAAACTTACCAAACTACCCCCTTTAACGATGAATAATGAAGCCATCAAACTAGTTCGTTCAACCCGTATCCTTGGAGTACAAATAGACGACCAATTGAAATTTGTTGCCCATGCTAATCTGGTTCGCAAAAACTGCAAAAACAAACTTAACATTCTTAAAATAATAAGCCGTAATTGCGGCACCGCCTCTCGTCCAACCCTTTTCCATTTCCTTAACCAATGGCTCTTACCATCCATCTTATATGGCATAAATCTCTACAGCCGCGGAGGGGATTCAGTCATGAAAATGCTCGCACCATTATATAATCAAGGTGTACGGACCATAAGTTCTGCGTTCAAGTCCAGTCCCATCGAATCCCTTATGGCAGAGAGTGGCCTTCTGCCATTTGAATCTATAGCATTACAAACCCTCACCACCAAAGCCATTCGTTGGCTCTCTCACAATCGCTCACCTAGCGCTCCTCTTGTCCTCAGATCAAAACAACTCCTTAGCACCAATTTCCCATCACCCATACCTTTTCCTCCAATACATTCCCGCCCCGATCTAAAAATCCCTAGCTGGAACCCTCCTCTTCCCACGGTTGACCTTTGCCTGAAACGAAAAATTAGAGCAGGAGATCCAAAACGTCGTATTCTACCTATCTTCCTCGAAATGGTACATCGGAAATACTCCACACATCGCAAGATATTCACCGACGGATCCAAAGGACAAAACGGCCAGGTTGGATGTGGTATCTATGCCGATAACTACAATGGAAGCATTTCGCTTCCCCAAATCTGTTCGGTATATAGCGCTGAGGCTTACGCCATCATCAATGCTCTAGAAAGGCTCTGCCACCCATCTAATCCTTCAGTTATCTTTTCTGACTCCCTGAGCGTACTAACAGCAGTGGCCTCCAATAACAGAAACCACCCATGGATTGATCGTATTATTCGTCTTGCACTGGAAAAGAACACCATACTCTGCTGGGTCCCAGGACACTCAGGCATCCCCGGCAACGAAACAGCTGATGTTCTCGCTTCGCAAGGAAGTCTTACTCCTCCCATAAGTACCAGTATACCACACACCGATGCGACAAAATGGTTTAAAAATGTTATACAGGAACGATGGGAAATCAAATGGCAAAATAACATTTCATCCAAGATGCGGGAAATTAAAAACTCAACTCTGCCCTGGATCGACCGGAAACCTTATCAAGAACGACGAGCATTGACACGCCTCCGAATCGGACACACTCGACTCACCCACGGCTTTCTCATGGAAAACAGGGAACCTCCAATATGCCCATCCTGTGATGTCACCATCACGGTAAAACATATCATCATCGATTGCCCCTGCTACGAAGAGGCCCGATTATCAAACAAAATCAACCACAGCCTACGAGTTTCACTTTCAAACGATCCAATTGAAGAAGCCAAAATGATAATGTTTCTAAAATCAACTAGGTTATTAGAAGAATTGTAGATTGACAAAAGGGATGAATGACTTGAAGAAGTTAAAATCCAACCAAATAAAAAAAAAAAAAAAAAAAAAAAAATTATTCGGACTAGAAAATTATGAACCAAATAAGACTTGTGTTATTTTTTCCGAGTATTCCAATGAAGGCTACCACACGCTTTGGAAAATGGAGTTATGACTGTTTTAACCCTGAATTCACCTACATTTTTAAATTATTTAAGTAAAAAACATGTTCGTGCTTGAAAATTTTGAGCAAAATGGGACGTATCTTATGTGATTTTTACTGAGGAATCCAATTAAGGTTATTTTCAATTCCCATACATTTTTCTATTATTTTAGAAAAAAGCACTATCGGACCTGTAAATTTTGAACAAAATGGGACGTATCTTGTTTGATTTATTCCTATTTTAGCCACCGCACGGTTTAGGAACTAACTTTTCTGGATTTATTGAAAAAAATGTTGGGAAATTGATAGTAAAATAAACATAACTCCTGTTTCTAATGCGTGCTATGGCTCAAATAGTCCCATTTTGTTCAAAGTTACAGGTCCGATCATGCTTTTTCTTTAATAACTGAAAAATGTTGGAGAATTGAGGGTATAAACAGCCTTAACTCCATTTTTCGAGGCGTGCGGTCACGGTGGCCCAAACAGCCCTCATTGGATTCATCGGAAAAAATCGCATAAGATAAGTCTCATTTGATTGAAAATTTTCAGGTCCAAACATGTTTTTTCTGAAACATTTGAAGAATGTTAGGAAATTGAGAGTAAAATAACCATAACTCAAATTTTCCATCCTCAAATAGGCTTTGTTGGATTTCTCAGAAAATATCACATAAGATACGTCCCAGTTTGTTCAAAGTTTTCAAGTCCGAATATGCTGTTTTCGGAAATAATAGAAAAATGAAGCAGGGAATTGAGGGTAAAAACAGCCATAAATTTTAAATTTTGAACATGATTTTTTCGAAAATAATTGAAACATATAGAGGAATTGAGGGTAAAAATAGCCATAACTCCATTTTTCAAAGCGTGTGGTGGCTCAAACAGCCTCCATTGGATTTCTCAAAAAAAATCACACACGGTAGGTCTATTTTTGTTCAAAATTTTCAAGTCTTAATTAGTTTTTTAGTTGATTTTTTAGTTTTTTACTTGATTGTTGGAGAATTATGGGTTAAAAAGGCACTATAAGCTCGTGCGGCATCTGAAACAACGTCCAATTGATTTTCCGCATATTTTTACTTACGGAAAATACTTTTTCATAGATTTGTTTCGTGTTGGAGGGAAGATATTGAATTTCTTCGGGGCTTTTTTCCCCATTGTGTAATGGTATAGAGAGCAAATCTCTGCGATGGAAGACTGCATCGAATTGTCTTTGACGTTAGAGATTACTTTGTTAGCCATCTCTTCGATCGATTCGATGTCCAATTATAAATTTGCTTTCGTGTCTTATAGGGGCTTATACTCTATTATGCCCCATCTAAACGAATCACCAATTTGCCTTGTATTCCGTGAACATTTCGAGTAAAAAACAAGTGAAATCGTTGAAGAAAAGTGTTTTCTACAAGTGCCAATAATTTTTCACCACTGAAAATCACTTAAGTGCTTCAAAAATATACTTTTTTGAACCCTTATCAAAAGCCACAGAGCTAAACGGTGTTGCTAATTCGCGCCGGTGTGTACTCAATACGCGCCGTAGAGCCGAACACACCTGAAAACTGCCGAAGACCAAAAACCCACCAATACTAAACACTTTTTGACTGGAATGAAAACTCAAAATGGACTAAATGAAATTTAGAAAACCATCAAAGTTGATTTATTTGGTCTGAATTATTCATAAGACGTGGTTTTTACACATTTTGTTAGCTTTCAATAAAAATTGGCCAATTTGAAAAATGATGCTGTTTTCAGCATTTTATGGGTGGCGCGTTATAACAAACGCAAGGCCCATGATAAAACATACCCATAAAAAGCATATTTTAGCGAGTTTTGAGTGATTTTCAACCATCAAATCATAATTTAGATTACTCTCTACCGATGTATCATAAAATATTTTCTTATTCATTTCTCTTCGCTGAATGACACCTTATTGACAGTGTCTTGAAATATACATCGTGATGAACAAAAATCTAAATTGTGAAATTGTCACGAATCAGAGATATTTAAAGGCTAAAAGCATACTTGCCATGGCAAATCAGAGCTTTAAAAACAAATTTGTAGTATTTTACAGGTTAAAAGTGTTACAGTTTCTTGGAAACCGAGTGGCTCGTATTAGCCACATGGGACGTTTTATGAACTTTTCCCCTACTAAAGATGATCAAAAGTTATCAGATTGTATAAGCAGAATTGTTAATATGATATCATTACTGTTTCCAAATTCAATAAACGGCAAAAGTGAACTTACACAAGCTACCTAACTGTCACACCACGCCTCCAATTTGTTGAAGCGAAGAAACAAACGACATCAACGATAGGAAGCTCAAGCGACGAACCTCGTTGATGGTCGAAATATTCGACCCGGTAGAATGTCGCTACAATTAGGAGGTAGGATGGTGCGTCTTTTACTCAAAACTTCTTAACAACCCTCACAAACTCGAACCCGGTTGATGGTGATATCTCTTGTTTTGGAATGTGTTCTTATCTCGTGTTACTTTCTCGATGGTCATTAGCAGCGGCGGCGAAGTGCTGCATTCTGCTTGGGTGCTGCACTTATTTTAATAACTTCTCCGAAACATACCTAACTGTGAATCATCATTCGGAGTGCACTCGATTACCATCAGTTGTGAGGAAAAATGTGGAAAGGGAATACAACGTTTCTGTGAGCGGGTGTGCGCTTCACTTTTTGAGAACAGTTTAAGTTTGTTAACCTCTTTGCGAGAGATTGTGATGGAAATATCACGTACTTATCTTCAACTGCAACAAATGAGAAAGATAAAAAAAAATCAGGAAAATATTTCATACTTGTTTTTAACACTTAAAAAGTTAGAATCCACACTTTTTTACAATACAACTTTTCTAAAGGCAAAAAAACCATCAAAACGACCTAGACATTGCTGATTTTTGGAGCAATTTTTTTTTGCATTTTTGCGGTTTCCACTTTTTGGCGTTCGACTGAAACGCCGGAAAAAAAAATCCGGCGTCAATCTTTCTGCTGTGAATTGTTGAACAAAACAACAACACCAAACGAGGTGGTACATGGTTTGTTACGGCGCTCTATGTGATGGGTATCTTCCGTCAAACCGCGCTTATTCCCGTTGATCAAAGTTTCGTAACTACACCGGGGGCTCATCACCGGACAATTCGCGTTTGAAGCTTGGAATGAACGGCGTAATTCCGCGCGTCCAAACGACCAGGCTAATGACAGCAAGCGATTTAGCAAGAATGGCCAGTGAATTACGGTGAACTTGACACCTGATGTTGGTTAGAGTTGTTTGTTGCTGATCTGCCTGCCTGGCTGCCGGACACACATTAAAAGTTGGTGGTCACGGCCATACTTTGGAAAATCATAACCGCACTTCCGTGCAGTAGCAGTTAGTGAGAAGAACTGCGCGCAAGAGAGAAAAGGGTCCCCCAAATGAGGTGTACACGTGAATTACAGTTATCAGGCCCTGATCTGATCTTTTTTTCCTCGTTTATTTCTTTACAAACCAGCTTAAATACTCTCTAGGCCCCAACCATCCATTCATATGGGCTAGATTTGTAGTCGCGTCGGGAGGAAATGCGCGTGTTTTTATTGTGCACTTTGAGAGTATAGTAATTGCAGCATACAAGAAGCGGCCCCAAAAGTGTGTCACTATACTATCAACGGCGCGAGCTTCGGATCAAGCCTAATTGCAGCAGCAGCAGCATAATTCTTGGGATTTCTTCTTCAGCTCCATGGTTGTGAAATAGGAATGCGGTGTAATAACTGATACCTCAATTAAAGACACATTAGTGACAATGAGGTGGGAGAGTTTATTGCTATTGAATGAACTGGTTGTTTGTAGTCGGGAACGAGTTTTTGGTGTTCGTTTGAAATAGTTAAAACAGATGGTTTTGTATCGAAATTTGTAAAACACTAGAAGTTATTTGCAGTTATTGGTCAAGTTAAATCGAAATGACGATTCACAGTTAGGTTTATTATGGAGAACTAATTAAAATAAGTGCAGTCCTCTGACTGAGGCCGAATGTGACCGTCAAGAAAATCGGAATTATCGGATAAGAATATTAAAAAAAAAACATCGCTATAGCCGTCCGTGTTTGTGTGGGTTGCTCAGAAGTTCTGAGTGAAAGGCATACCATACCAAACTGTAGCGTTTTTTTTTCAATCATCAACGGGGTTCATCACTTGCTTGGACTACCTATCGTTGATGTCTTTTGTTTCTTTTACTTTTTTTGAGGATATGTGACAGTACAGTCTTCAAGGTCACTTTTATCATTTTTAGAATTTGGAAATAAATTTTGAAATCAAATGAAATTTATAAATTCAGATTTAGGAAATTTAATTTCAAACGAAACAAGTAAAAGTGGGATTTTAAAATTCATTTCCAGCGACAAATTGCACTATGTACCACAGATTGTATCTCATTTACTCAAAAACGTTTGCCCAAGATAATTTTTCCCCATTTTGGCAAATACCCCATGGTGTATTTCTAGAAGATGTTTAAAAGAAAAAAAACAGTAAATCTAATTGTTTCAGTAACGGAAAATTTAGCCTTTTCCGAATAATTTTCAGACGAAATTGAAATATTTGGTCAGTGAGTCCCCATACCTTTTTTGTCTCGAGAGATTTTTTTAAAGATATGTAGCCGATATTTTTAAATTTTCATCTGTAAAATTATTCCAGTGTAATGGAATAGATATTTTTTCAAAAACAATTTTTTATCGTAGAATTTAAATAAAGTCTCAAATATGAAAAAAAATTTAACGCCTGCAAAGATTAGTGATTTTGATTTTCTGATAACTTATTTTAATATGAAATGTTTTTTAAAATTTATTTTTTAGAATATCCTTGTTATAATTGATTTTATCTAAAATTTTACATTTATATTTATAAATTTATATTCCTAGGTGTATATCTTGGAAACTAAATCTGGTTAATTTAAACCAATGTTTTATAGAGGTTTAACCACAATTGGTATAAAATTGTTGAGGTAATGATTGTTTTACTATAAAATTAATGCTTCATTAATGTTTATTGTAAAATAATGAAGAACTTCACTGTACAGTAAAATAACTAAAATAAGTATGGGAAAAACAAAACATGACGAATCTAACGCGCTTTAGCCTAGTTTGCTATCGATTATTATCAATTTCACTTTTACCAACATGTTTGATGTTTGTAGATTTAAGATGGACAAAAAGATAGAATTTTTTAAAAATAATTTCAAATTTGTCACAGTTTTATACTAGATTTATCCATTAAAATAAAAGTATTTCTTGAAAACTTTAAAATTCTATTGAAAACAAAAAAAAAGAAGAGGTATTCAATTAATTTGGCTGAAAACTGTAGAAGTTAAGATTACTTAACATAAACAGAAAGGCTAGCTCTTTGAATAAAATGAAAAAATCACAGTGTACTGCAGAGTTATTAAAATTGGGCGAGAAAAATATAAATAAAACGTTTTATTAAACACTCTAGGATTATAAAATAAAGTAAAATGCAAAATTCAAGCTAGATTGAACTGCTGTAGCTACTTGCGTTGAGTCTAAAGTGCGAATGGAATTTTAAGACATTTTACTCAGGACTCAGGAAAAGTATAAAAACATATCTCTCATCATAAATTCTATTTAACGGATCGTTTGCTTTTGGGTATTGATTTTCTTAATTTTTTCAAAACTTACAAAGACAAACGTTTTCACTCCAGATCGCATCAGGATAAACGTTATAATAAAAAAATAAAGTGGTTCCTAGAATTAACTGATTTTCTTAATCATTGAGGATTGAGCTTTTTCAATAAAATTCTCTCCAGTGTTGCCACAATCAGAAGATCTAAAGGTTATTGATTCAAAAAGATTCATATATGGATTTATATTATTTCAGATAATTCTAATCATTTCACTCTCCCAGACTGTTGACATTGCTAGCCGATTTTTAAATTCTAGGATTAAAAGATATTTTTTAAACAATTTTCTTTGTAATAATAGCTCTGTTACTAGTTTGAAATAAATTTGAAATTATTTCAAAGTTTTTGATGAGATTGATGTGTTCAATTTCAAAATATTGAGAGGGAATTAGCATCTCTTAACTAGAAACAATTAAACAGATTTCAAATAGAAAATTTTCAAAAAAAATGTCTGGTGGTCACCGACCAAATATTTTAATTTTTGGTGGAAATGAACCGCGAAAATCTCTACTTTCTGCTCATGCAAAAATTAGCGTTACTGTATTTTTTTTTCTTCAAGTCCTTCTACGAAACACACCGTGACCTGTATCAAACTGCCCGTCGTAATACACCACTTTTTAGAAATTTGCCGCAAAATTATAATATTTAGAAATCTCTAGTTATTAAAGAAACAAATCAATCTTTTCGAGTGTAAAAATTTATAAAAATCCAAGAAGTTTAATTCGAAATATTTAGCTTCACCATAAAATCACGGATAGAAAATTGAACTTTAACAATTAATCCTGATTTAACTAGATTTGGACCTCTTGACAAAACATATATAGAATAAATAATCGATTAATCTCTTAAATTCAACGACTGTTAATCTTTGTGAATGACTCTAAATATTATTATTTCGAAAGGAATATTCATATAACGTCCTATGCTGGTAATAAATTTAAAGTCTGTGAATACTAACAATTTGTTTTGAAAGAAATTTCCCTGCGTTATAAGAATTCCACATGTTTTTCTTCATTTCCTTGTAGTTTTTAGGCTGAATTCTAAACAAAGACTGGAAGAAACAGCATTTTTAGTGTTTTTGTTTTAAAAATCGATTTTGAGAATTTTGGGGTCCTGCGATCGAAACATTTATATTATATCTATCAGCTTAAGTTTTGGTTATAATGACTGCTAAAAAATGAACGAAACCAAAACGAAAACTGTTCTTAAAGCAATTTTAATTTCTGAATCAAAACAGATCTCGTATTCGACCGAGTCCTCAATCCGAACATGGCCACTTCACGCATTGTCATTCTGATGAAACCCATTTGGAAAATGAACCACTTCGCGCAGTGCCATTATTGAGCCATTACACGTTATAATATTTAGCGTTCCGTTTAACTGAATATTTGCCAAACCCAAAAAGTTGAGATTATGCTAATTCGACATTAACGATCTGAGCTATCTAAAATCACCTATAGAGCCTTAGCATGGATCATATCAACTGATGAGTTGGCATCGTGGTAAGACTGGTAAGACATCGGACAGCGAACTCGGAGGACTGGAGTTCAAATCTAGGTCGAGGAATTGTTTTTCGTTTTATTCGAATTACTCAAAATCGTTTAATTTGCTTTTTGTAGGGAATATCGCCTGTACTTTTGTAGCTGTATGCTATTTTGGTCAGAAATATTGAAATCGCTAGTCTACATAGTCGCACACCGCCCTTCTTTATTTCGTCAATCCCAACTCGGAAAGCATCAAGAAGTAAGCTTCGGTTAAACTCGACAGGAGTTAACAGGATCGGGGAAAACATCAGCGAAGCAAACGTACAGTTCTGTGCAGAGATGCCAATGTGCCTGATTTTTCAGGATTTGCCTGATTATTAGAGGCTCAGCCTGACAACCTGATAAGCCATAGTTTTTCCCTGATTTTTGAAAATTAGCCTGATTTTTGTGATTGTGATGGAATTGCAAGTATTGAACTGCATAAGATTCCACTGAAGGAGGTTAAAATGTTGAGCGACAACCAAAAAAAAGTTCCTCACTATGACAGAGATTTCCGTTACTCTGATGTATCCTGCTATCACTACCCATCGACTCGGGATTTTAGCAGAGCACACACATGGTCGATTGCTTCAGGTTTGCCGTTACTTACGGTCAAATAAAGACCAATTGCGTAATCAGTGTTTCAACCTTCCAGATTTTATCTGGATCTTCCAGACTTTTTGGAGTTTCGCAGACAACTTTTTAAGTTTCCAGACCTCCAGACTTTTGACTTTTCTTCCGAACTTTTGAGTTTGGACATGACATTTTTTAACAAAACACTAAAAATTCAGGATTTTCGTGAAAAATGGTAGAAAATGGTTAGAATAAGTAATTGAAAAGTGAAGAGTTCTCCGAAGAAGGATGTAAAGCAGAGAATTAAGCATAGAACGTAGTACTTTCGATACTTCCACAATGGTGTCTAGCATTGATAATGTATTGAATGTATGATAAGATTATCAAATAAAAGCGATAAAAAAAGTCATCACCTAGAAATTTCGCCATCCAGACTTTTCCAGATTGATTACCTTATTTGAAGCCATCATGAGTACCTATTATATTTAGATTAAATAGTAAATATCCACTTATTTTTATGGAATATTTTAATAACCCAGTTTCGAAAAGACATGAACAAACACCCACGCACGGAAATATGTACGTACTTACAGCTTGATAGATCATCGAGCTGAATTAATAGGTACCTATAAAATAAGGTCTCAAACTCATTATTGGTGATTTTACCATGATCGATAACTATACCTGTGTATAAGA
Organism: Uranotaenia lowii; assembly: GCF_029784155.1. NCBI lineage: Eukaryota > Metazoa > Arthropoda > Insecta > Diptera > Culicidae > Uranotaenia > Uranotaenia lowii. Next base: position 29,709,645 of record NC_073692.1, read on the forward strand.
AAGGCAAAACAGATCATCAGTTTGACTAAATAATGTTAGCCTGATTTGGCTGATTTTTCTTCTCAAGGCTCCCTGAATTTGCGAAAAAATGGTGGCAACCCTGGTTCTGCGAATTTAAAATTCAAATCGTTTTGTTCGGCAGCCGAACACATCAAGCGGAGAACACATCGGGGCGTGGCTGAAAGTGGTAGTGATAGATAAAAGGGAACGGGATACGAGCGAGAGAAGGGTGCGAGGCAGCCTTGTCAGATCTACGGATTTCTCCGTAGATCTACGGATCGATGCTCGAAATCTACGGGTTTTCAGCATTTCCTACGGATTATCAAAAAAAAAAATCAAGGGATTCTGCGGATAAATGAAAATTCTACCTAACGACCAAAATAAAAAGGTCATCAAGTGTCACCTTGCCAAATTCGGTTTTCAATCTGGCAACGCTGGTGCGAGGCAATGTTCACTCGGTCCGTCGGGCAACGAACGCTCGGCAAGCTTCGTTCTGTTGTTTCGTTGTGTGATTTTATTTCTGCGATGCTTCGAAATCATCAATGCAGAAGTGTTCTATTCGTTTTGTGCGCATTGACGTCATGATGAGAATGAAGATAAAATCAATCTGCACATAACTAGTTAAACTCGGAAGAAATCAGCAGGCTGATTCTTTCCGAAGCGATTTTACGCACCTCTGATTTTGGTAAGTTTAATACAATCTTTTTATCTGGCATTTTTGTTTGAGTAATTCTGTTGTTCTTGCGATATACCTCCTTAAATGATTGCTGAGAAGGAAACATCTATAATTTAATGTCCACTTTCTTTCATACTTACTCACTTCAAATTTTCAGTAAACCGTGAGATGATTAGACATCTTAACCGAATAAGTCAAATTTATAAAGAAAATCTTCATTCTGACAATCTTATTTGATGTGTGCAAAATATTTGTGACCGTCGTTTAAAAATAACGGTTGGACGTTTCAAATTGACAACTTGTTTTAAAACATTTGCCGAATGATCGAAATATTTCATAATGTTTTTGAATCAATTAACATTTTGTAACTTGTTTTCGTTGAAAAAAACAGCTCATGATACGAAGAAGGCTAATCACGCTAATTGATGTTGACATTTTTATGCTCTAATCTATTCGCTCTTCGTTAATCTTCATTCATTATTTCTTCAGAATGAAATGTTACAAGGATATACCTGTTTCCCTTCCAAATTTTTTTAAATATTAGATGATATTTTTGAACTAATTAAAACTTTAAAACTTATTTTTGTTGAAAACAACAGCTCATGATTCCAAGGAGGTCAAACAATCAAAATGATTTTCACATGCATTTCACAGCTTGTTTATTTTTTATAACAGAACATCATAATTACATTGAGTTCATCGCTATTCGCAAATCGGTTTTATCTTTACCGTTACGGAGAAAAGTTCAATAGGCATTAAACAAATGAATACTTTATAATCATAACAATTGAGTTGTTTTTCCAGCCCACATTTCTAGAACTGCTGCTATCCAACCATAAAGGGAAAGAAAAGAAACAAAAAAAACCGCTGCAAATCAAACACGCATGTTGAAACGACTAATCGCGGTTGTTCTCGACCGTGTCTGAGCTTTCTGATCACCGTCCGTGACGTATGCGGATGTACTTGTATATGAAAACGATAAGGCACTAGGGTGTTAGCTCGAATAATTAACCTTCATGAGTTTCCTTTTAGGAATGTCACTTTTGCAATTTCTTGCCCAAAGCAAGTGGGTAGCAGACTGAAAGAAATTTAATTTAAATTCCAAAACAGAGAAATAACCTAATAGAGCAGACATCAACAACTAAAGATAACTATTATAGTAAATTTATGCAATAAGCCTTTTCCAAAAAAGAATATTCTCAAATTAGAGCTTTTGAAGTTTATAATTACGTTTATTTTTAGAACTTAAGAGTTGATAATCTTTATTTTTCTTTGTAAAATTGAAGCTAGTATTGGTCCAACAACCCTTGAAGAAGATTATCGAAATCCCGAAAAATATTTTCTGGTTTTTTTTAACTGACTTCACAGACTTGGCAGAAAAAAACTGGCAAGGGATTAATGTACTCCAAGCCAAGAATGGAGTAATCAGAACAGAGGCTGATCTAAGGTGTTGTAATGCAACACAAAGCTTCTGTACCCTGTACCGTACCGTATCGTAACGTATGTTATGGCTATTGTAGTTCATCACCTGACAGCCGGATGATGAGTAGTTCTGATTTTTTCCGCTTGTTGATTCTGAGGTATCAGACTCTGCCGCACATAAACCTATACCTTTTAAAAGGTTCAACAGGGTATGGAGTCGAATTTGTGAAAATACTGTTTTGCTCAAAAATATTTCTTTTATCGATGTTGCTAAGAACATTTTTTTAACCATAATGAAAAGATTCAAAAATAGATCAATCATAAAATAAAACAATAAAGATAGTTGCGTACGTCTAGAATGCTCGTATTTATGTACAATCTTTTTTTTTTCAAATTGACTCGCCCCAACAAAAGTTGCCCTCATATCGGCCGGATTTCGAGCGTAAACTATTTAAGCCCATTGTAGGTAGCCATCCGACCCAATCTGAGCAATATTAGTGAGGTTCCAGCGTGCTGCGTTCTTGCTTTGATTGGCGGGTGTAATACCTTGACAAACTGGGGGAAAGTTTATTGCACCCACGCAGTTGTTGCCCTAGCTAGGAAAGTCGCGATCATAAAGTTAAACTTTGTTGAACCATATGAGAGGCAGAGAAGAACAAAAATTTTTAATTAAATGAAATTTAAACAAAAGCAATTTGAAACAAAATTATGAACGCGCTGCCAAAAATTTACATTTTTTAATTGCATTTTTTGAATCCGGTAAAAAAAGCAAACATTATAAAAATTACAAAAGTAAATTATAAAAATTACAGAAAATAACAAAGATTACAAAAAACGTTAAAATGCAAAAAAATCAGGCACATTGGCATCGCTGCTCAGGAAGCTTTTACTGATCACGAACGACAGAAAATAATTTGACAAAAATAAAAAAAATTTACAAAAATGACAAAAATGACAAAAATGACAAAAATGACAAAAATGACAAAAATGACAAAAATGACAAAAATGACAAAAATGACAAAAATGACAAAAATGACAAAAATGACAAAAATGACAAAAATGACAAAAATGACAAAAATGACAAAAATGACAAAAATGACAAAAATGACAAAAATGACAAAAATGACAAAAATGACAAAAATGACAAAAATGACAAAAATGACAAAAATGACAAAAATGACAAAAATGACAAAAATGACAAAAATGACAAAAATGACAAAAATGACAAAAATGACAAAAATGACAAAAATGACAAAAATGACAAAAATGACAAAAATGACAAAAATGACAAAAATGACAAAAATGACAAAAATGACAAAAATGACAAAAATGACAAAAATGACAAAAATGACAAAAATGACAAAAATGACAAAAATGACAAAAATGACAAAAATGACTAAAATGACAAAAATGACCAAAATGACCAAAATGACCAAAATGACAAAAATGACAAAAATAACCAAAATGACAAAAAAGACCAAAATGACCAAAATGACAAAAATGACAAAGATGACAAAAATGACAAATATGACAAAATTGACTTGAAAAAATTCACAAAATTAACAAAATTGACAAATTTGACAAGATTACAAAAATGACAAAAATGACAAAAATGACAAAAATGACAAAAATGACCAAATTGACAAAATTGACAAAATTGACAAAATTGACAAAATTGACAAAATTGACAAAATTGACAAAATTGACAAAATTGACAAAATTGACAAAATTGACAAAACTGACAAAATTGACAAAATTGACAAAATTGACAAAATTGACAAAATTGACAAAATTGACAAAATTGACAAAATTGACAAAATTGACAAAATTGACAAAATTGACAAAATTGACCAAATTGACAAAATTGACAAAATTGACAAAATTGACAAAATTGACAAAATTGACAAAATTGACAAAATTGACAAAATTGACAAAATTGACAAAATTGACAAAATTGACAAAATTGACAAAATTGGCGAAATTGACAAAATTGACAAAATTGACGAAATTGACAAAATTGACAAAATTGACAAAATTGACAAAATTGACAAAATTGACGAAAGTGACAAAATTGATAAAATTGACAAAATTGACAAAATTGACAAAATTGACAAAATTGACAAAATTGACAAAATTGACAAAATTGACAAAATTGACAATATTGACAAAATTGACAAAATTGACAAAATTGACAAAATTGACAAAATTGACAAAATTGACAAAATTGACAAAATTGACAAAATTGACAAAATTGACAAAATTGACAAAGTTGACAAAATTGACAAAATTGACAAAATTGACAAAATTGACAAAATTGACAAAATTGACAAAATTGACAAAATTGACAAAATTGACAAAATTGACAAAATTGACAAAATTGACAAAATGGACGAAATTGACAAAATTGACAAAATTGACAAAATTGACAAAATTGACAAATTGACAAAATTGACAAAATTGACAAAATTGACAAAATTGACAAAATTGACAAAATTGACAAAATTGACAAAATTGACAAAATTGACAAAATTGACGAAAGTGACAAAATTGATAAAATTGACAAAATTGACAAAATTGACAAAATTGACAAAATTGACAAAATTGACAAAATTGACAAAATTGACAAAATTGACAAAATTGACAAAATTGACAAAATTGACAAAATTGACAAAATTGACAAAATTGACGAAAGTGACAAAATTGATAAAATTGACAAAATTGACAAAATTGACAAAATTGACAAAATTGACAAAATTGACAAAATTGACAAAATTGACAAAATTGACAAAATTGACAAAATTGACAAAATTGACAAAATTGACAAAACTGACAAAATTGACAAAATTGACAAAATTGACAAAATTGACAAAATTGACAAAATTGATAAAATTGACAAAATTGACAAAATTGACAAAATTGACAAAATTGACAAAATTGACAAAATTGACAAAATTGACAAAATTGACAAAATTGACAAAATTGACAAAATTGACAAAATTGACAAAATAGACAAAATTGACAAAATTGACAAAAATGACCAAATTGACAAAATTGACAAAATTGACAAAATTGACAAAATTGACAAAATTGACAAAATTGACAAAATTGACAAAATTGACAAAATTGACAAAATTGACAAAATTGACAAAATTGACAAAACTGACAAAATTGACAAAATTGACAAAATTGACAAAATTGACAAAATTGACAAAATTGACAAAATTGACAAAATTGACAAAATTGACAAAATTGACAAAATTGACAAAATTGACAAAATTGACAAAATTGACAAAATTGACAAAATTGACAAAATTGACAAAATTGACAAAATTGACAAAATTGACAAAATTGACAAAAATGACAAAATTGACAAATTGACAAAATTGACAAAATTGACAAAATTGACAAAATTGACAAAATTGACAAAATTGACAAAATTGACAAAATTGACAAAATTGACAAAATTGACAAAATTGACAAAATTGACAAAATTGACAAAATTGACAAAATTGACAAAATAGACAAAATTGACAAAATTGACAAAATTGACAAAATTGACAAAAATGACAAAATTGACGAAAGTGACAAAATTGATAAAATTGACAAAATTGACAAAATTGACAAAATTGACAAAATTGACAAAATTGACAAAATTGACAAAATTGACAAAATTGACAAAATTGACAAAATTGACAAAATAGACAAAATAGACAAAATTGACAAAATTGACAAAATTGACAAAATTGACAAAATTGACAAAATTGACAAAATTGACAAAATTGACAAAATTGACAAAATTGACAAAATTGACAAAATTGACAAAATTGACAAAATTGACAAAATTGACAAAATTGACAAAAATGACAAAATTGACAAATTGACAAAATTGACAAAATTGACAAAATTGACAAAATTGACAAAATTGACAAAATTGACAAAATTGACAAAATTGACAAAATTGACAAAATTGACAAAATTGACAAAATTGACAAAATTGACAAAATTGACAAAATTGACAAAATTGACAAAATTGACAAAATTGACAAAATTGACAAAATTGACAAAATTGACAAAATTGACAAAATGGACGAAATTGACAAAATTGACAAAATTGACAAAATTGACAAAATTGACAAAATTGACAAAATTGTCAAAATTGACAAAATTGACAAAATTGACAAAAATGACAAAAATGACAAAATTGACAAAATTGACAAAATTGACAAAATTTAAAAAAATTGACAAAACTGACAAAATTGACAAAATTGACAAAATTGACAAAATTGACAAAATTGACAAAATTGACAAAATTGACAAAATTGACAAAATTGACAAAATTGACAAAATTGACAAAATTGACAAAATTGACAAAATTGACAAAATTGACAAAATTGACAAAATTGACAAAATTGACAAAATTGACAAAAATGACAAAATTGACAAATTGACAAAATTGACAAAATTGACAAAATTGACAAAATTGACAAAATTGACAAAATTGACAAAATTGACAAAATTGACAAAATTGACAAAATTGACAAAATTGACAAAATTGACAAAATTGACAAAATTGACAAAATTGACAAAATTGACAAAATTGACAAAATTGACAAAATAGACAAAATAGACAAAATTGACAAAATTGACAAAATTGACAAAATTGACAAAAATGACAAAATTGACGAAAGTGACAAAATTGATAAAATTGACATAATTGACAAAATTTACAAAATTGACAAAATTGACAAAATTGACAAAATTGACAAAATTGACAAAATTGACAAAATTGACAAAATTGACAAAATTGACAAAATTGACAAAATTGACAAAATTGACAAAATTGACAAAATTGACAAAATTGACAAAATTGACAAAATTGACAAAATTGACAAAATTGACAAAATTGACAAAATTGACAAAATGGACGAAATTGACAAAATTGACAAAATTGACAAAATTGACAAAATTGACAAAATTGACAAAATTGACAAAATTGTCAAAATTGACAAAATTGACAAAATTGACAAAAATGACAAAAATGACAAAATTGACAAAATTGACAAAATTGACAAAATTTAAAAAAATTGACAAAATTGACAAAATTGACAAAAGTGATAAAATTGACAAAATTGACAAAATTTACAAAATTGACAAAATTGACAAAATTGACATAATTCACAAAATTGACACAACACACGGTAAGGCATCTTTTTTTAAATTGCATTCTTAATTTTTATAACTCTTCCATTTTAATGTAATCATACGCCGTAACTCCAAAAAGAGTTAATTGAGTGAGATTTCAATGTCAAAAAATCGGAATCATAAAGATATTTCAGAACCCAGTCATTCTAAAAATCTCCAATTAGTTCAAATAATGTTATTGAAATGAAAATTATGGTTAAATCGAAGTACGTTTATCTTATTTAAGAAATTTTAAATCTTAATTTCGTAAAATTAATTTTAGATTTACAACGTTCGAAATTCTTTAATCATAATTCCGAACTTCTAAATCTATCATTTGTATATTAGTTTTGTGTCATATGTACCCAAATATAATTTACAGGCTGTAAGAAAGGCTACAATCCACTGTCAAGTGTATTAAATCGAGTTTGTAACAATTGACTTATTATCCCAGCTACCAAATTGGACATGAGTTTTTGGTCTAAAATTTTAAGTTGAAATATAAAATAAGAATCTGAATTCAAATTCGAGATCTACGTCTGGTTGGCGATTTTCAATTTTTATCAACCGCAATTCAGCAGATACAACGCTAATTGACTGAACTGACGATCACTAGTTCAAGTTCAAGACTACCACAGTTGTGGAGATTTGGTTTTTTAATAATAATTTTGATTTAAGTAAAGCAGCTTCTATGTTCTATTGGTTAATGAATAATTTCTTCTGTTTTCAAATAATCAAATGTCATACTTATAATGTCTCTCATCTCAAAAGAATCTATCATCATAATCAATTCATACCTAAATCTGGAGTTTCGAATTTGGGAACTCACGAACAGAATTGTTAAATTCTCCCTACCATTTGAAGGCTCATTCTGGCTATGGTATGAACTCAACTAGTCTGAACGGGATTGGGAAGAATCCAACTATGACTCGTCTCAGATGCCCTAAATACCTAAGATTCCCAGAATCTTCAAATGATTACCCCACACTTATCCAGCCATATGCCAGCCATATGCCAGCCATGTAATCGGTTCCAGGCGCATAATTTTGGCAGGTAACAACTCTGTCCCGAAATCATAACATTAACCCCATCACAGTTCGGTTTTGGCTTTCGAGGGAGCAACATCGCGCGTGATCAGCTCTTCTATCTAACCGATTTTTAATTATCCAGTTTGAACAGTAATTGTGATAAATAGTGGTCGTTACCGTTAAAATTTATTGAGAGGAGGTGATGGCCTCCGATGCGGACGACGATGACCCCTCGCGGGCGTTTGGATCTAGGTTTGCAGATCTAATAAAATGTCGATCGGATCAACACGTGAATTCTTCGAACATAACCTATCAAGGGAAACAGAAAACAAAGAAACGTTCTGGAAAACGTGATGAGTACCTCGAATATCAGTATACTAAACAGATTAGAGTGGAACTCAGCAACAACGGACCAAGATTTTTAATTCTCAAGCGAACTGAGAAAGGTGAAACGATGAAATCAGTTTTCCCGTTCTTTATTAAGAAAGCGATGGATAGCATCACACCTAACGTGAGCATCAGCCGTATGCAAGATGGCGAATTATTGCTGAAGACTGTTGACAGAAAACAAGCTGAAAAACTCGTTAAACAGACATCGCTTGGAGGAATTCCTGTCAGTATTGTAGAACATGGCTCACTTAACAACTCCATTGGTACGATATTCTGTTACGACCTCAAAATGCACAAGGATGAGGAGATACTTTCGGAATTGTCAAGCCAAGGTGTAACACAGGTTAAACGTATGCAACGCAAAAACAGTGAAGGAAAGCTTGAGGATACTGGTTCATTTATCCTTACATTCAACCTTAGTAACCTTCCAAGCTCAATCGACGTAGGATTTTACTCCTGTAAAGTACGCCAATATATCCCTAACCCTCTCCGCTGTATGAATTGCTTAAGGTTTGGTCATAAGAAAACACAATGCAAGGGCAATCAAATCTGTGGCAGCTGCGCACATTTGTTCCATGGAGATTCGGAATGCGAAAAGAAATTTTTCTGCATCAACTGTCAAGGAGATCATCACGCGCTTTCTAAGGAATGTCCCATCTACATTGACGAATATGAGATCCAAAAGATCAAGGTCTCAGAAAAAATATCGATGAGAGAGGCTAGAATGAAAAGAAGACTACAAACACCATATCCTGCACCGCCGAGACAACGACGCTCTTACGCCGAAGTCACGATGAATCAAGGTCAACGTAAGCAACTAGAACGCCCCGAAGGAAAAAGTGCCCCGTCAAATCATGCGAGAAGTGGAATAACACCGTCCAGTGATCAGGTTGATCGACCTGAACCAGAAGAGAGAACAGAGATGCAAACCGGAACCAGCAAACAATACACCAATACTATCGCTTCCGTTGCGGTAGTATCTCCAGCCATCGAGTGTTCGATGGCTTCCCCCCCGACATCTGCAGAACAGATTTCTAAGATAAGTAGTACTAATACAACAAACCAAAATGAACCGAATACTATTGAGAACTTAGATAGTTATACTAATAATACCGATAATAACTCAGAACTCACTAACCTCAGTTTTTTCACGCAAGCGATAAGAGATTCTATTCATCTTGATGAACTTGTTTGAACGTCTGAAACATTGTAAAATATGTGTTTACTTGACCCCTTTCTTTTTATTTATTATGGCTTCGATAATCCAATGGAACCCAAATGGATTTTATAACAATTTTAACGAGCTCAAAATGTTAATAAGTGATTTCGATCCTTTTGCAATATGTATCCAAGAAACACACTTTCATCAAACAAGGAAACCCACGCTTAAAAATTTTAAGATTTTTTATGAAATAGATCATCTGCATACCAGAGCTTCTGGAGGAGTTGCGATTTGTATTCGAGATGGTTTTCAGGCTAAAGAAATAGATTTACAAACAAATTTACAAGCCGTTGCAGTTCAAATGTCATACCCAACAGATTTTACATTATGCTCACTTTACCTCCCACCTAATGTCACAATTGATAAAAATGAAATTGATGATTTGCTAAGACAGCTCCCGATTCCCTTTTTGATATCCTCAGACTGTAACGCTCATCATACTTCATGGGGTTGCGAAAATGATAGCTCTAGAGGAAAAATATTGGAAGATTTGTTAAATGATTGGAATTTAAACATAATGAATGATGGCTCACCAACACACTATAGCTTAGCTTATAATTCCTACTCCAGCATTGATTTAACATTTGGTTCTTCGTCACTTATGCAACACTTCAGCTGGTCTGTGTTTACAGACTTGTGTTCAAGTGACCATTTTCCAATTATCATAACACCATTAAAACGCCAATTACAAACAACACGGCGTCCCCGTTGGATCACTACTTCAGGGGATTGGAATATGTATCAAGAACTTGTGAGCAATCGTCTTTCTGAAATCCCAAATACTTATCCTGAAATCGCCATAGAAAATTTCTCTCGTTGTATGGTAGAATGTGCAACCCAAACTATCCCAAAAACATCATCAGTTATTAAGAAATGTAAGCCACCGTGGTGGAATCGAGATATCGCTAACTGTATCAGAAATAGGAAACGTGCACTTCGACAGTTTAACCTTCATATGTCCCAAGAAACTGAAAAGGAATACAAAATAGCTAAGGCCAAAGCTAGGCAAATAATTAGAAAGAGTCAACGCGAGTCGTGGCAAAATTATGTTTCCACTCTCGACTCTTCAGCTTCGATTCGAGAAGTGTGGTCTAAAATAGGTAAAATTGCAGGAAAAACAAAATATCAAGGCGTTACTTCACTTAAAAATGATTCTGGCCTATTAACAAATGCAACGGAAATCGCTGAAGAACTAGCAAACACATTTTCTAAAATCTCGAGTTCCTCTAACTATTCTTATTCTTTTCTCCAACACAAAATAAATACCGAGTCACTCAATCAAATTATTTTTGAAGAATATATTCCCACAAATCTGAATTCTGATTTTACCCTTACCGAACTTCAAGCAGCTCTGAAAACGTGCAAAGGATCCTCTCCTGGTAATGATGAAGTACACTACGAAATGCTGAAGAAATTACCAATTGATGCAGTTCAACATTTACTTAATCTCTACAATGATATTTGGAACACCCGATCTTTTCCAAAAACGTGGAAAGAATCCGTTGTGATTCCAATACAAAAACCAAATAAAAATCTTTTGAATGCATCTAATTACAGACCAATATCTTTAAAATGTTGCCCGTGCAAACTTTTAGAAAAAATGATCAATCGTCGACTTTTGTGGTATCTTGAATCAAACAACATTTTAGATAGTACCCAATCAGGATTTAGAAAGTATCGCAACACTGTAGACAACCTTGCAATGCTTGAAAACTCCATTCAGGATGCTTTCAAAAATAAAGAACACCTAGTTTGCATCTTTTTCGATCTTGAAAAAGCATATGACACAACATGGGCCTATAATATTCTTCAACAACTATCATCATACGGAGTCAGAGGAAATATATTACACTTTGTGAAAAATTTTCTGGAAAATCGCAAATTTAAAGTAGCAATTGGGAGTACATTTTCATCTCTGGTCCCTCAAGAAAATGGAATCCCTCAAGGGTCTGTCTTGAGTGTAACATTATTTCTAGTCGCAATAAATTCTATAAAAAATATCTGCCAATCCCCAGTATCAAGAATGCACTTTGCTGATGATTTCGTAGCTTATATGAAAGGGAAAGACCTAAACCAAATTCAAACAAAATTACAAATGTTTTTGAACAATTTATATCAATGGACAAATGATACTGGATTCAAAATATCTGTAACTAAAAGCAAAATCATGCATTTTTGTCGAAGACGTGGATGTGTTTCTCGAATAAACCTTCGTTTTAAAGATGAGCTCATTGAAGAAGTATCAACAATGAAATTCTTAGGAATGAATTTTGATCGTCGTCTTGTCTGGACAAATCACGTGAAACAACTTAAAGCTAGAGCCCTGCAAGCAGTTAAAATAATCAGAACTCTCTCGCACACATCATGGGGATCTAGTAGAAAATCTTTACTTAAAATTCACAAAACGATGGTAATATCACGACTTGATTATGGATCTATAATTTATAATACTGCTCAAAACTCGATTTTAAAACAATTAAATTCAGTTCATCACATGGGTATCCGACTGGCAACAGGAGCTTATAGAACCAGCCCCACAGACAGTATTCTGGTAGACGCAGGCATTTTACCATTGAACTACAGAAGAGAGAGTCAAACCCTTGCTTATGGAGTAAAAATACTGTCCCTTAGTAATCACCCCTTACATGAACATTTCAAAAAAGCCTTAGAAAACGTTTCTACTCAAAACAGAAAGGGAAACCGTGGTTTGGTTCAACGATTTAAACACCTCTATTACAAATACCAGCTCACTCCAGTTAAAATTTTACAACGTGGATATCACAAGTATGCTCCTTGGTCAAATCCTAGAATTCATATTGATTATAGTTTAACGAACTTGACTAAAGCACAAACCTCTGCCTTAGAATTCCGTCAAGAATATTTGGCAAAAGTTTCGGAGTATCGTACGTCTAGTTTTATTTTTACTGATGGATCTAAAGTGAGTACACAAGTAGGATGTGCAGCGTACAACTTGAACTTTGAATGGCAGTACAGATTACACGATTATGCTACGGTTTTCTCAGCTGAGTTGATAGCACTGCAACATGCACTGAATGCTTCAATAGATAACGAAACACTGTTAAACTTTGTGATAGCTACTGATTCTTTAAGCTCACTTCAAGCAATAGAAGATGTTTATAGTACGAACCCAATCATTCATGATATTCACGATCTACTTTCCATAGCTGGAAGAAAACATAAAAACATAACTTTTTTGTGGATTCCTAGTCATGTAGGAATAGATGGGAATGAACGTGCTGATAAACTAGCAAAAGAAGCAACGAACCTACCTATTATCAATCCAAGCATTACAACAACTGACTTCATAACTAAGATCAAATCCTTAGTTTTTGAGGAGTGGCAGAAACATTGGGATGGTATGAGCAATAACAAACTACGTAGAATCAAATTCTCAACAAAACCCTGGATCTCTTCAAACCAAACACCTCGAAAGCACTCCATAATCTTAACTCGTTTGCGAATCGGCCACAGTAAATTAACTCATGAATACATTTTTAAGCGTGAACTTCCTCCTCAGTGTACTAACTGTAATTGTAATTTGACTATAGAACACATTTTAAACGACTGTCAAACGTATAGTTCATCCAGGAACCAATATGGTATAACTATGAGCAGTTTAGGAGAAGATCCTAAGAAAATTGAAGATCTGTTCAGATTCCTAAGAAACACTTCACTTATTAACGAAATTTAGAAAAACTTAGTATCAAAAATGAAAGTATTGTAATAGCTTTAGCATAAGTCTTTTTTTTTAATATTGTAAATTTTAATGTTCATAGCCATTTATGTGCTTTTCATTAATAAACTCATATTATTATTATTAACCCCATTTTTGCCGAGCCGAGCGCCAGGCCAGACGCGCCGCTCTTCGAATGTGATTTACATACATCAGAAGGTAAAGCCTTAAAACAAGAAAGAAAGTCATCAACTTAACTACATTGAATGCTAAACTTCAGCTCGGTTCAGTTCAGTTCCACCTGACGAAAGAAAACGGTGCAATCATTGCGGTTCTGCGGAAAATTTCTTCACGCGTCGTGTCGTGTGCCTTTCTTTGTAAAAGATTGTCGGAAGAAAGCCCGTTGGCAAATACCTTACAAACCTTCCTCACTCCTAAACGAAAAACAACAACAAAGGGCGTGTTCTGGATTCAACCATATCGAAGGAAACTTCGAAACAAGACTTCAGACGGCCGTTGTCGTCTTCATGATGGGGAGTAACGTGTAACCTAACCTAGAAGAACGGTTTAGCGTGTCGCGGAATGGCTTCGTTCTTTAGCATATATGGAAATCAAGAGGCAGTCAGACCCTTCCAAGTCTAGCAGCAACGGGCCAGATGACGGTGCAGTTTTGCATAAATTCATATACCCACGAAGATAGCGCTATGCGAAACTCACATTCATCTGCAAGCGGTTTCAGTGTTGTGCCGTTTGTTTATGACCCAAAGTAGTGGAAGAGCATCATGAATATGTTAAGCTTATCCACAGCCCATTCCCATTTCCCTTTTGCTTCATCTCACGTAGCGTGAAATGTTGGTAGCACATCAAGATTGCATAATTGACTGATTGTGGTGGTGGCCCCGGGAATGCGGCTGCGTGAGAGAAAAGCCGAAAGAATGCGCGGTTCTTGGTGTTGATTTTTTCCCTTTTTTAAGCGCACGGAGAGGAAAATGTGATAGACTACACAGTAAACGAAAATTACCGAGTTCGGTAATTTTTTTACCGAAATCCTAACATGTGTAAATCGTTAAACTGTTCGGTAATTTTTTCGGTAAAAAATAAACGAACATCGGTAAATGAAGAATCGATTTACCGATGTTCGTTTATTTTTTACCGAAAAAATTACCGAACAGTTTAACGATTTACACATGTTAGGATTTCGGTAAAAACATTACCGAACTCGGTAATTTTCGTTTACTGTGTAGAATTGTTTGTGGGATACTTGGCCCTACGAGTTGAAAGGAAAGAGCTACTGACCTATCCGAAATGTTTCTCTGCTATTCTGAATTTCCATCCAAAAGCATTTGAACACTCTTGAGCTTAACATTAAGATAAATAGGGTCCAATCCATCTTTATACTATTTAACTTAACAAGTTTAGGCTCACAACACATAAATATTTAAGCTCATAGATAGTGTTTTCCTTGTCTTTTTTCCTGAAATTGTTAAAAACTTTAATTTTATTCTGATTTAGAGTGAAAGCAAAGCAAAAGAAATTGCTTTTGAAAGTTTTTTTCTATTAAAGATCATATCCCTAAAAATGAAAAGGTCTATCAAACTCCATGCCAAGTTCGAAAAATCCGAGTTATACGTTTTTAATTCATTTTTTCTGTTTCCAACCCTCATATTTCTTTCAAAAACAGGCAGTGAGATAAAATTTTTTGAACTAAAATGTTCTCCATCTAGAATTTTATTGTTTGGTTGTTAAGTTTTACACTGTATTCTGAATTCCTAGTGTAACATTGTTGGTTTATTTTATCCTGAAATTATGCAACACCTTTAACTTTTATTTAATGGAGTATAATGAATATGATGAATTTCTCGCCAACTCGACACAGTATCTGGCTTGCCCCTCTCAGAATTGAATGAAACTTTGTTTGTGTATAGTCCTCACGTAGTTAAGGCACTTGGTATACTTAACATTATAGTTTTATAAGCACAAGTTGCAAAGTATGGACGACTTGTAGGCCTTATTATTCCCGGCTTAGAAAAAAAATTTCATCAAATTCTGAGATGGCGTTTTTTGGGAAATTGAATTTAAGTTTTTGAAATGCATTTTTCTCAGTGTAGGGTTCCAAAAAATTTTCCCAAAACCCTCTCATGAGAAACATTGTGTAGGAGTGGTAATTTTTGAGCTAAAAATGTTTATAAAGTTTTTGCCTGAAAAGTTTGGCCATTTTCAAATGTTAATCTAGATAATTATTGAGAAAACTAAGTATGCCAAGCTGTTTTTATTACGTAAGATCTTTATTCCCAAAAAGTTTCATTGAATTTTGAGAGGGTCATGCCAACTTCGTTTCCATTTGGCGTGAAATCCGTCATATGTAGATGGAAGCCCCTTTGAAATCAAATAGAACGATCTCTCTAGACACAATTAATTATCTTATATACATCATCAAAACGTGTTTGAAAATCATTTAAAATAAGGTTGTCAGATTGCCCGGTTTTATCCGGGTTTGCCCGGATATTTCATACAAAATTTGGAAACAGTCCGGCGCGGCCCGGTTGCCCGGATTTCATTGGAAAATGCCCGGATGTTGCCCGGATTTATTCAATTTATTTGGCAAATAAAACAAAAAAAAAAAACAAATTGTGTTTTAAAAATTGATAATTTAAGCCTCCAAAACGAATTTTTTGAGCAATTTTTATAAAAAATAATCATGAAAGGTTTTTTGGTAGTCTTTGATACGATTTTAAATCTGTCGATGTATTGATGAAAAAACTTTTTTTTTCAAAATATTTTTTTTCTCGATATTTGTTGAAAAATTTTTGGGTTTTCACAAAATTTGCCCGGATATTGCCCGGATTTCGGTCGTCATTTATTAAATCTAATGCCCGGATTTTGCCAGGTTTTTATAAAAAAAATGCACGGATTCATCCGGCCCGGATAGGTACTGAAAAAATTCTGGCAACCTTAATTTAAAAGTTGTTCGAGTTTTGTCCCATTTATGTTAACTTTATAAGGAAGCCCGATGAAAAATATGGTCAACGCACAGTGCGGTCACCAGTGGACGAAATTAGCAAATATTACTTTATCAAACCTCAAACTCAACTTTACTAATCCATTGGAAAGAGGTTAGAGTTTCATGAACGAACATGCATTTGACATAATTTAGCTTCCTACACGCACAGGATTGGTTCAAAATTGATGCATGACGAAGACTCGAAAAAAAAGTTGCAGCGAATTCAAATTCTTTGTTCTACAAATTGAAGATTTAAACTCAATGACACATTTGTAGTATTTTTGGAGCTAGAAAAATCGTTTGTGATTCTTACAGCCACCTCTGTATTTACCATTATTTTTGTAAACTTCATCTATAAAAATGGCTAAACTTCAGCTAGTCAGAACAAATTTGCGGAACAAGACGTCACTACCATTTTAAATTCAAAGGCTAGGTAACTTTATCCTGAGCACCCATTATATACAAGATGAATTGCGTTTTTTTGTGCTCACAGAGATATTAGCAATTTACGGAGGATCAATTTTACACCCCCACAGGAATGAAAAATTTTCAAAAAAGGTCCACTGTGGTAGAACAAAAACCGAAATCATGATAATTTTTCTTGTTGAACTTATCTCTAATCTAACTCTTTAAAAAAATAACATGATGCTTTGTGATGTGAATTTTCAAATATTTTAAGCTAAGATAAAGCATACATTAGCAAAATTTCGGTGAACCCTTGAAAAGGAAACTGTTGTATTTTGTTTTTTTATTTTTAGATGCCAGTAGCATTATCAGAGCAAAAATATTCGTTCATAAAAGCAAATATTTGACAAGTACAAATACATAAGAAAGATTGAAAATCTTCGAAGTTTGGGATTTATGAGACATGAGCCAAAAACTTCAAAACGCATTTTTATGGCGTAGGGGAAATAAGGGCATAACGAGCACCCGTGGCATAAAAAGCACTCCTCTTTTCTACAAAAGTACTTATTTTCTTGAATAAATTTTCTTGAGGATTTGTTTCGTACTTCCTTTAGTATTAATTTTTCACCAAAAAATTAATCTGCTTATCATCTTTACAGAGATATTAAAAAAAAACAGCTAGGTACTAGAGTGACGAAAATATTATAATTTTTGAACTCCACGAAATAAGCTTTTATGATCGTTAAATCATCTTGATCAATAATGTACGCACTGCAACATGATGTACACATTGTTTCTCAATTTTCACCATTATAATTTTTTTTATTTTTCACTTTAATCAATTTTAGAACACGTTTTTACTTAATATTGTTGGCTCGGGGCAAACAGAGCACTATTAATCGATGAGCGTTTTCTGCTGCGTAATCTAACAGCGAATTCAACTCGATGTAGTCAACTGAATTATAGAGCTACAGCTTGAATAGTTTACATCTGACGATGTGGCCTATCAGTAAGGTGTCGGAGAGGTAATCAAAAGACTTGAGTTCGATATCTGTTCGAGAAGTTTTTTTTTCCATTTACCATTCATTATCGATTTTTTTGATTGTTACATTATACGGCTAGTAGCATCATCCGCCAAACAAAGCACCAGAAACATAATTTACTAGCTGATCCCATACGAACTCCGTTTCGCTTTCAACTTGGAATATGTCATGAACAGTTTGTATGAAAGCCAATAGCCAAGCATTTTCCAGATGCACTTTTGAATTCATTGTTAAGTAATAATTGCAAAAATATTGGTCGATCACTTTGTCTGTCGTTTGCTACTAAATTTGAAATCAGAAATCCTTTGACCGTGCCAAAAAACCACGTGTATAAATTTCGACTCGATCATTGCATAACAACGCAATTATTGCCAAAAATCTAAACCCCTTTCGGGGGCTCTTATACAATCTTTGATGACTGAAATCGATTGCCCTTCCCTCAAAACTCCCGTGTGCAAATTGTCAAAGCAATCCATTGCATAATAACGTCAACATTGCTAAAAACAGTGAAAAAAAAAAACGAACACACACATATACGATCTCAGTGAAACTTCATGTTTCTTTGAAGAGATCTAAATTCTACTTAAGACTAAAGCGTACATATTTCAAGGATATAATGGCAAGCATTTTACTAATGCTAATACCACCAACCCACAGAAAGAGTACTATGTGTGCCGTGACCGAGACTCGATCTCATGACCTCTGGCTTAGTAGACTTGAACGCTATCCTCTAGGCCACGGTCGGCGGCAAATGAAAAATTAATTTATATGGACGATTCCTTTCGTCGACCCCTGGCAAAACATTTGAGATCTGAAATCGGTTGCTCGTCCCTGAAAACTACCGTATGCAAATTTTCATACCAATCCGATGTAAAATAACGACGATATTGCAAAAATATTGAAAGGTTTATATGGACGACCCCCTTTGCCGGCCCTTTACAATGAATTTAATACCTGAAATCCACTGCTCATCTCTCAAAACTCTCGTGTACCAATTTTCGTCTGAATCCGATGTATAATAACGACAATATCGCATCAACAGTGAATAGTTAATATGGACGACCCCTTTGGCCGACCCCTGATTTAAGCTTGGAAAAGTTAAATCAGTTGTTTGTCCCTAATAACTCCTATGTGCAAATTTTCACCCCAATCCGATGTATAAAAACGTCAATATCGCTCAATATAGATACTGAAAATTTAATATAGACGACCCCTTCTGCCGGCCCCTTACACTGAATTTGACACCTCAAATCGATTGCACGTCACTCAAAACTATCGTGTACCAATTTTCATCTGAATACGATGTATAATAACATCAATATCGCAAAAACAGCGAACAGTTGATATGGACGACCCCTTTGGCTGACCTCTTACACAAAATTTGACACCTGAAATCGATTGCTCGTCTTTCCAAACACTCATGTGCTAATTTTCAACACGATCTGACGAAAAGTAACGTCAATATCGCGAAAACAATATTTGTCTTGTATGGGCGACCCCCTTTAGAAGGGGTCATCCGAAAATCTAAAAACATTTTTCATCCTTCCTGGTCCTAATGAGCATCCATGTCAAATTTCAGCTCTCTAGCCCTTAAGACGGCTGAGTCTATAGAGGACAAACAAACAAACAAACAAACAAACAAACATACAGAAATTGCTTTTTATATATATAGATGAGCGTGTGTGAATTGTTTGTATTCTACAAACAGACCTAGATAATTTTGTTATTGCTTTGTTTGATGAATCTACGACTCACCTGACTTCATCGAGTTGAATTCGCTGCTAGGTGCCCCGGCAGAAAACGCTCATCTTGCCCTGATTAATGGTGCTGATACTGCCTCAGGGGGGGTTCTCATTATGCCCCTACAGTGGCTGGTTTACAGCTTTTGGCAATTTTTTTTTAAATGCATTTTTAACGTTTTCATATAGTTTTTCAAGTTTCAGCCAAATAGAAATAGACTTTTTTAGTGTTCGAACACGAAACAATGATGTAATTCACATATTATAATTACACAGCAAAAATTATTTCCTGTAAAATTACGCAAATGTCCTGTAACAAAAATGAGCAGGACATTTAACATTATTTTACAGGTCGAAAAGTAAATTACGTGACACTGAATTTTCGGTGTTCAACTTTTTTTCAGGATATTTGCTGTTATAATAAATTAATCTTTGTTAACTTTCAAGGAAAACAATTTAAAATTACAGGTTTTGTTAATTACAGGTTGATTTTTTTTAAAGGTTGCAGTTTCAGTGATACGTAATAGTCAAAAAAATTTCTGTGTTTTTTTTATGGTTAAATAAGCGTTTTCCTTAAGGTGGCCATTATGCCCTTATCTCCCCTACGTCTTTTATAAATGGTGTGAAGGTTGAAAATGAGTGATCGTGTTGGCGAGAAGAACGCTGACAAGGGAGCGTGTGAGGTGAATATGGAGGACAAAACAATGAATATTACGACAAAAATATGACAAAATTATTGGCAATAAAATGACAAAACATGACAACATTATGTGGTAAAAGTATCTTGTAGCAAAGTTACAAAAAAGTTTCAAAAATCTGACAAATAAGACAAAAAATTTAAAATGCAATGCAAAAAAATCAACACAATTCTGTCGAAAATATGACAAATGAGATAAAAATATGACAAAAGCTTTGACCAAAACATGACCCAAATGACAACATTAAGGCAACAATATGACAAATATGAAAAAAAGTTTACTAAATTATTACAAATATTACAAAATTATGGCAATATATTTGCAAAAATATGACAAAAAAATTGCAATAAAACATTACAAAACATGTCAAAACTACGACATGAAATGGTGATAAAAATATGACCAAAAATCTGACCAATGTGACAAAATTACGATTAAAATATGACAAAAAAATTGAAATTCAAAGGACAAAAAACCAATTACGTCGTGAAACTATGTAAAAATATAACAAAACGATAAAAAATATGACAAATGAGGTATCTTTCAGATTGTTGTTATTTTTTATCACATTTGTCATATTTTTGACAAAGGTTTATCGAACTTTTATCATTTAATTGTTAAATTTATGACATATGTTTGTCATAATTATACCATAATCTTGCTATATTTTTGTGATTTATGTCAATTTTTTTTTCTTAATTGCCCGATTTTTGTCATGTTTTGTACTTTTAAAGTCAATTTTTCGTTATATTTGTTTTAAGTCAATTTTTGTCAAATTTCAAACATAGCCGCGTCCTCTTTTTTTAAATTTTTTGAAAACATATGTCAAATTTTTATAATGATGCATATTTGTCAAATTTTCGTCTTATGTTTACCACATTTGTCATTTTTTTATTCATTCCCCTTCCCGACCTGCCTCTGAATAATTGTATAAAGTTATATACGATCGATGGTATTGATGGCTGGCTTGATTTGGATTTGGCCTCATCAGAGTTGTTATGACAAAAAATTTATATTTCCTCGGTTTTTATTTCTCGAAAATTTTAACTCAATTTTTCAACTATCAACATTTTCTGCACATTTGATTGCAACTTAGCAGATTTTTAAGAGTCATGACTCACGTACATGTCATATTAAAAAAAAATTCATTTCAATAGATACAAACATGTAAGCCTTCGAAGCATGGTATCGTTGGGAAATTTAGATGTTTAGGCAGTATTGAGTGATACATCACTACAACTTATAATCACTGTAAATTACAAGAAGTATGTGCATATTTCAAATTAATCGCTGAAAAGGTTTCTCGAAAGGGCGAAAACCACAATTTTGTCTTTGGAAAATCGCGTTTTGGGTACGTCCTTTTGAAAAATCAATCGCTTAATTCTTGTTTAGGGGTTAGGGCTGAGGCCTATCAGTAAGGTAGTGTTTGTAAAGAACTGTCAATGTATCCTAATTCACATTTTTCAAAAATAGCGAAAACAAATGCCTACTGAAATTTTAATGGAGATTAAATGCGAAATTAAAACAAACGAATGATGGTTAACGGCACAAGTAAAGAAACTATAGTAAACAAAGAAGCGCAATCTGATCCTTTTCGAAATCATTTGCTTGCAACCCTGCTGTAGGTCTGCCTTTAAGACTGCTTGGTTTTGCTCGATTGGAATGACACTGACAGAAAATCCAAAAATTCCAATCGTGACATTTCGTCTCTTTGTTTACTATAGGCTCGTTAGGCACAAGTATCGCAAGACACTAGTTCAGCTTCGATATTAACTTGGGACCCCTCTAGTGAAAGGATTTTATTTGTATGTGACGAAAATAAGGATCGCAAGCTCGCTAGTACAAGCTAGTACAAGCTACTAGTGTTAGGGGCCGTTCACTAATTACGTAAACACAAAGGGGAGGTGGGGGGGTTTCACATTTGTTTACGATCTCTTACTAGGGTGGTAGGGGGGGTTCCAAAAATCTTACGTAAGAAATGTTAAATTGATAATTCGATTTACCAAAAAATCCTTAAACTTTATCGCTTACCGCTGAATTGAGTAAGAGTTTTTTGGTTAGTTGACAACGTAATTGTCGTTTAACATTTTGCACAAATTCTAGTAGTATAGAATGATTTTTTTTATGATTTTTATGGCATCTTGTGTTAACCTGATCTTTCACTCTTTTTTTAATCGGAATTTAGATTTTATATTGTTTATACGATTATGAAAATTTATTGAAGATTATTTCTATCCCGGACATGCTATATCTTTAATAATATTTTCTATAATCGTTTATGACATTTCATCTGTTGTTTTGTATTAATTGTGCTCTTCAAATGCGGTTTTTAAGTTTTACTTTAAAAGTGCTTTGCTTTGAAGCATGGATGTCACAATTTTAATATTTTTAATTTTTTTTTTTTAAACAAAAGTGTCAATTTCTCAACGAATAAAAACGTAAGATCTTACAAGGGGGGAGGAGGGGTTTTGAAAAATCTTACTTTGTCTTACCAGGGGGGGAGGGATGGTTAAAAATTTCCAAAATCGTGCTTACGTAATTAGTGAACGGCCCCTTAGTACGGGTAGAAATTAGTTTAGCTCCGATTTCAACTTGCGACCGGTCAAGTGAAAGAGTTTGACTTGTAGGTGACGAAAATTAGTGTCGCGAGTAGCTTTAATGACGTTCAATGAAGAGCTCTGGTATCCCATTTTTCATATGGTATTTACATTTTCTAAGTATCATTAGAGGCGCCCCTGTCCAAAGCAACATAAATTGTATTTTGAATAGTTTCATTATTTTTCCATCCCAGGAAAATGCGTTATTTCCATACACCAGAGGTCTACAAAACTCTTTCATTTATTTTGATTAATGAGGTAGCAATTACAACAGCATCAACCTAAATGCATACATTTTCTCATCCCTTTTTATAACCTTTCATGTATGGATTTACGTACGAAAGTACATACATGGATCATAAATTTCTGATAGAGCTATTTTCTCAACCCTTTCCAGGGCGCTTTTAATATATTGTATGTTAAACTTTCCCTCATCTGACGATGATCCCTCCTGGTAGCGAAGCGGGATGAATAAAAAACAACAACAAAGGTCTCAACACAAATACAAATTTCCCTACCATAATGGTCAGTAACACTCTCCATCTTCATTACAGCAATAACAGAAAAAAAAAAACAACAAACTAGGGTCTGTCCAGGGTCGGTCGGATCAATTTATTCAATGGTGGAGTTCTACGATGGGGTGTGGGGGCACTACAAGTAGCGCCACCTAATTGAACCTCAGCCCAGGTTCGAAGTGGACTCCAGAAAGCTTCGTGGAGTAATTATGCCTGCACTTAGGCATACCACAATCATCAATCAGCCCGAAGCAAGGGTCGGTTTGGGTGGCGCTGAATGGCCGGGAATGGTCTCAATTGCTGTGAGCTGTGATTGTAACGACGACGACGGAACAACATCTTGCTGCATTCATCTTTCTATGTACGAACGCCTTCCTACCAATAGTATTGTGTGCAGCTTCGCTTTATTCATTCAGGGTTAATTGCGGCTTACCTGAGAAGCAAAAGCGTGGCCCTAGACAGAGAAAGAGACCGAACTTGAAATATGGATCAATAGCCATTATTACCCATTACAAGTGAACCTTCTCGTGTGTTTTTTTCCTTTGAGCAACCGGGGGTACTGTGGGGTAATTGCTTCAATCGCTATTTAAAGGTCTAAATTTTACTTTTCATTGAGCTTTGAAGAAGTAACCTGGGAAGAAAAGTTGGAAGTAGAATTTTCAGGCAGTATCAAATGCCTTCCTTATCAGGCTACATGAAAATATTATAACATTAACATGTACATTAGGATGGCAGTGGATGTATGGGAAAATTTAATGATCGAATTTAAGAAATCGACCATACACATTTTGTAGATTGGTCCAAAAAACTGACTTGTTCAAAACTTCAGCTCAATTGGACTTGATTAAGGGGTCCTCAAAGTTTCGGTTTTTCAACCCTTAAAAATAAAAAATTAAGTCATTTGGCATAAAATGAAAATTTCTATATTTCCTATTTTTTTCGCCGGAAGCGCTTTGAGGCACCCCTAAATCAAGTTTAATAAAGCTGAAAATTTCACAAGTCAGTTTATTGGGCCAATCTACAAAATGCATATGGTCGGTTTGCGAAACTCGACATGACCCATTTGGCTTCCATCCGACGCTGGATTAAGGGAGCCAGGGAGCCCCCCCGAAGGAACATTTTTTAACATTACTTTAACCATACTAATTAAAGTTCTAGAAATCGAGGAAAACCAAACTAGAAAATTGGAATTATAACATCAAAGGGGGCCCCCTGAAACAATATCTTGAAATGTTTCACAGTAATTTTTCTGGCATTTAAGCGGGCTTATCAAATCATTACATTGATTTTTTGTTTTTCAAAACAAAATCTGGACATTTAATCACATTTAATTTTGGATTTTTGACTGCAAAATCCAAGCAGAATCCAGTGATTATTCGATTAAAATTCAAGAAGAAAGTGAGAAAAAACACCTTGAGATTTCATTTTTTTTTTTTTCGAACACGTCTCAGTAGCTTTCGTACTGTTTTTCAAAATTCCGAGAACAATAATTTAGATCAGGGATGAGCAACCGCGGCCCTCGAGGCATTTTTGTGTGGCCCGCGAAGCTTTTTTCAAATCGGATCACTTTTTTTTTTAATATTTATCGATTATTTTTTCTGTTAAGGGGAGTGTGGCATGTTTCATTTTTTTAAAACCAGTACTGGACCCCTACGAACGTAAAACATGATTGCAGAAATTTATTAGATTCAAAATTGATTTGAAAATCGAATTAGTCTTTGTTTAGAATTTGATGCTTTGAGGTAACATTAATCAGTCTCTCTATTTTGACGGTTTTAACGAGTTTTCTTGATCATAAAGGATACAACACACCTTCATAATATCAATTGCTAAGACAGTTCGGAAAAAACTCAAATCATATAAAACTAATGAAACTCTACACACAAAAAAAAAGCATAGTAAAATTACTAAATCCGTGGTTTCAATGAACAACAGGCAACCATATTTTTGAGTCAAATATGTTTTGTTGTTTATAATACCTTACGCATAGCTATTTTACTATGTGCTCAATTTGGCTGCGCATAGTAAATTCGACTGCGTTTTAGTAAAATTGTCAATGAAATGATGCATTGTTTTACTTCGTCCATAGTAAAATTAATATGTTTCATGATGAAACTAGTATGTGTTATGATAAATATTAGGAGGAGCGAGGAGCTTGATTTAAATAGTAAAATTACTATGTATGTTTGTTTGTTTAAACATTAAAATTCACACTTCCGACACACGTCGGTCGATGTTAGTGTGTTCTCCCGATGCTCTGGAATGATTTTCAAAGTTGTGAAACATTAAAGCAGCTGAAAATTAGTTTTTTTTTCTCACGGGTTTGATGATTAATGATCCTGAATTAGTGTAAACAACAAGAATGTTTTGCATGGTAAAATTATCATACGCACTGATGTTTTTGAGTCAATAATGTTTTGTTCTCAAAAGTACCATGTGCGTAGTATTTTGTTGATATGAATTGGTGCCACAATGCCTAAATTACTATGCGGACGCTAGTTGTAATAGAAATTATGGTGAAATTATCATGACCATAGTATTTTCGACAACAAACATTGAGAGTTATCGAAAATTATCAGGTACATAGAAATTTCAATATTGTTTCATGCGCACTTTTACAAAATCGATATTAAACTTTTCGTGGTTGAAAATACTATAGCACTGAAATGGTAAAATTATCATGACAGCGTCTTTGAGATAACCACTCTATTTTTTTCCGTGTACAAAATGAAACACTACACTTTCGGGGGCTCAAAGATACTAAATTTGTAACTTTTGGTCCAGTGAATTGTGAAATAAACAATGCAGAATTTCGGTATTTTTTGGTTTAGATTGCTTCGCGGTCCAGAAAAACAACATAAAAGCTATAGAATTGAAATTTGGCATGGATGCTCATTAGGACCAGGAATGATTGAAAATGTTTTCAGATTTTCGGATGACCCCTTCTGAAGGGGATCGTCCATACAAGACAAATATTGTTTTCGCGATATTGACGTAATTTTTCAGTGCGATCTATTCATTGTTTTTGCGATATTGTCTTGGTTATGCCTAGAATTGTAATGAAAATTGACACATGGGAGTTTTACAGCTCAGGTAATTGATTTCAGATGTCAAGTTTTGCATCGTGGTACAGAAAAAGGGGTCGCCCATTTTGATTGTTTACTGTTTTCGCAATATAGTCGTATTTATACATAGGATTGAGATGAAAATTGTCAGATGAGGGTTATGAGATTTAAGTAATTGATTCCAGTTCCGGGTCACGGTCGGCAAAAGGGGTCGTTCATATTGACTGTTCACTGTTTTCAATTGAGGCACTTGGGATCAGAGGGGTGCAAGTGATTTTTTTTTATCAAAACTGAGATAAACTGTTGTCTACTGGTTTTGACCAGGATAGAGAAGTGATGAAAATAGATTAAGGTGAAACTTCGTCGGCAGGATAATAAACATGAAAAATCTCATTGTTATGTATACGAAAAATTCTAAAATGTTTGTTTTTTTATCGCGAATTTAGCTTATGCTAATAAGGATAAAAGACAGACATGAAACGCATTTATTTGGCAAATATATCTAAGAAAAATCTCTCGAATGAAAGCTCAGAGGATTCAGATTTTTCGACAGGCTCTGATCATGATGTCACATACTATCCCACGGAACAGACTGAAACTTCGGAAAATTCAGATGAGTCGTTGTCGATAGGTGGTTTACAAAAAATAATATTTAGTCTTCCAAGGAATATTTACATAACATTTTAGGAAAGGGGCCTAAAGAATTGGACCAAAAAAAATTTAACATCTAAGGTTCTTCTGGAGAATCAGAAGTTGCTGCTGCTGCAGTTGCTAACGAGAATGAGTCAATTTCCGGAGAGCCGACTGGCCATTCATCAAGACCCCGAAAACTCCAACAAAATCAGGCTGTCTGGAAACTCAACTTGCGGAAAAAGCTACGAAACCAAGGGAAGCGTACGCTGATTCTACCGGAAAAAGCGACCAGCTAATCAGTTGATTCCAATGTATGAACACATGCCAGGTATTCTTGTGTATCCATTAAGGAAGAAGAGAGATTGGAAATTTTCAACAAATTCTGGGAATTAGGATCGTGGCCAACCTCGTTCATTATGAGTGGAATTTTGTAGCCCGAAATTTGTAGCCCGAAAACACAGCAAATTTAATGTGTGAACAAAAACAAAGCAACTAGCGTCATACTGAAAATACTTGTATATAAAGGTTCCAAAAGGATGCGATCATATTGTTTGGAGTCAGAGGGGTGCAAGCAGGGTTACTGATAATCGCTTCGTTTGCTTCAAAATTTCCAATCGTTACGACGCAACCACAGTTACGACGCTGTTAAGCATTGACTCCCGAATGAATCAAAACATACAACATAAGAACGCCGTCTTAGTGAACCATGTACTATGAATTTTCGTTCTGTTTGTGTTGCCTAGCGTTCCTTGTTGATTTTCTCTTTCCGATTTTTAGTCATTGTTTAATCCAGCAATCATTCGCTTCGCTACTGAATGAATTTGTTTGCGAGTTGATTCGGCGCGAGTTGATGACGATGCTGTTGATTAATGCCCAAAATCAGACCTTAGAGGAAGAATGCTACTAGGGATCAACTCCTGGGATAAAGACTAAGAACGATATTTAATAAAATAATTAACACACCTTGAGAGGAAAATAAGGCAATTTTGGCATAAATTTGGTTTTTGGGCATCTCTTGCGTTCCAAGAATTAACTCGCTTTCCTTCATGAAGCGTTCGCGGCGAAGCATGATCGTCAGCGAGTCGAGTAGATGTCGAAGAATTCGACGCCGTCTACGCGCAATGTTTTCATTAGAAGCGAATGATGATTGTTTGATGGTTACCGATAGTAACTCAGAAAATAACGGATCACTGAAGAGGGGAAGAAAAACAAACTAGGTTTGCGTCGTTCGATGCTGAAAAGCGTCGTTTCTAAAGAAAACAGACTTTCTATGTTGAGGAGTAAACTCGTTGGTGACTAGGATCGGGGTGAAAAACCATTCTGAGCGAAGATCAGCAACCTTGGGTGCAAGTGAAAAATTAAAAAAAAAAAAAATGGATCGCCGTTTTAACATAAATATCGCAAATACTTTGATTTTTCTATTAGAAATATTCGTTCTAGACCTCTTGAGACACACTCCATCGAAAATTGAGTGCAGAAAGTGATTCAATAATTTTGATTTAGAAAAAAAAACTTTGAAGCCCATTTTCTCAAAATTTCGGCACTTGCACCCATCTGATCCTAAGCGCTTCAATTATTGACGTTATTATACATCGGATTGGAATATAAAATATTGCGAAAAGGAGTTCTGTGGTTTGGAAAATTGGGTACAATTATCGAATTTCGGGCCATAAGACATAGTTCAATGTTCGGATTAGTATATTGAATTTGTTGCATTTTTTCGACAATATTGGGTAAAACATTCCACAATGTTTAAAGTAGCCACTTTTCTTGTCTTTCAACTTGAAATTCGAATTAATTTGTTTATATGCACGACTCTTTTGCTTAATCTTCACACCAAAATTTTATGCCAAGTATCAATTGACTGCTTTCCACAAAATTATTGCACCGACTAATCTCATATATAATTTAATTTTTTCCTTCAAACTTTATCATTTGATAGGGATTGTAGCCTTTTGTGGGAGTAGGCCACGATTGAATGGCAACGGACGCGTTTTATTTTCTCTCCGTCGTTCAAAATAATGTTTTTAAAATTCAAGTGGTAAAATCGATTTGAAATGTGATAACTATTCAAATATCGAATATTCGGGAGTGCCTTTATTCGTTAAGTGTGATCGAGTGTTAAATATTGAGAGTTGCTCCCCCCTCCTTCTTCTTCTTCTTCTTCTAACACCAACATGGCCAAAACTTGTATGCATCCTGGAAAATGAAAAACTTGCGTTTCACATTTTTCTTTTCAACATGGTATCTGATACATAGAACATGCATTGCAGATACCACTACGGCCAGGCCAACCATGTGATGAAAACGCAAAAGATACAGGAACAAGGGAGAGATGAAGCGTGGAGATCCCTGCCAAACGCTTCTTATATTGAGAGTTGCGCCCCCCTCCAGCGACATATACAGTTTGGACAATGTTTCTTCTATGTGCTGCCCCGAGCGGAAACCGGCCAAGAGCTGAAGGGATACTGGTTCACCAAGTACCATGTCCAAAAATTATTTGGTGAGTCCGTTCCATGATTCTACGTAAAACGAATGATTTGTGGAAAATTTCTCATGGAAATTTTCCGGTTTTAATAGGTAGATTGATTCTCGAGAATGGATAACGGAAAAACGATTGCAGATGTTTGTTGGCTCAGGTATTTTATCCGAAACGTGGTCCATTAATTCATTTTAGGTTGTAAAAAATCATTACATAAGTAACAATATGTTTGAAATTCAATCGTTTTATAGATCTATATTTTAATTTCTAGTTGCTGGTAAGTTTTTTTTTTCAAATTTTATTATACACACTCACTTTTGTGTGTCCGTGAGTTTGAAACTATTCGGAGTGCTGTGATTGGAAGCAACTTTTCGATAACGGCAATTGCGGATTATGCTTTTGTCAGTGGATTTTATACAAGGCGTGACCATTTAGAGCGCACGTTTTTTTCGTGCTCGAAATAATTATCGGGAATTGAAATCTTTGACACAAAATAAGTACCACATTGAGCAATTATTATTAACATGCTTAACCCTCCAAAGCTGTTTCTGAATCTTAAACCCATGAAAGCGAATCGGAAGAGTTATCAAAAACCGCTAGGCTACAGACGATAACAGGCATTTCTAAGTCCGTTAGTAAGATCATTTTTTTTCTTTTCAAGTAACGATAAAGTTTTATGATTTCAGATTTCAGATCAACATGACTAACCATGCCAAATTTGGGCCACACCCAACAACGGGAAGGGTTCGCTCAACGAGCGTGAAGTTTGTATGGCATTTTGAGACATTTTGTTCGGGAGGAACATGAAAAACCAATTTTCCACTAAAAATGTTGGTCCCTTTGGACCGTTTTCTTTTGAATATAGTTTTTATTGACATTTTTCATCCAAGGACCACAGTTCGATAAGAGCTAAGATAAAAAAGTTATTATGCTTCAAAAATGGGATAACATTTTCAAGGATGGTATTTATCATTGTCAATGACGCGTCAAAATGTTCGACCGCCCCGACCGGAACACTCGATTTGAAATGCATGCTGTTTCGGCAAATAATGACCAATTTCAACCATTTTTGTTGCGATTGATAGCAAAATCTTTAGACTTCCTAAAATATTTGGTAACAAATCATATTCACATAGTGGTTTGGAGAGGCGAAACTGCGCGGGAGATTTGGATCCCTTTTCCTGTTTTCTTCATATCTTACAGGGAAAATTATTCAACGAAAACTTCATTTTTTTCGCTGAAAAATCACAGAAACATAGTTCTATGAAAATGACTTCAATCCAAAGGAAAAAAAATTTGCTGGGAATTTTTTTTTTGACAATTTTTCAAAATTGCGTAACCACAGGGGCTAAGGAACTTTAATTTCAGTACTATTTCGATTGTTGTTTTTACACACTGCAACCTGTCGCATAGCTATATTGTCATATGATTTTTGTTACAATTATACCACAACGAACTGAAATATTTCACCTCATTCTCTTTGTATCGATTATAGTCCTTTTATCATAGAAAATTTAGAAAAAAAACCCTAGTTAGGTAGGTAGCCGAAATGAAACATAAACCTCGTCTAAAGGCGGGATTGGAAGACAACAACAACAACTAGAAAAATAGGTTAATATTAACTATTCATATGCTTTCAAATGTCATAGATCTTTGTGGTACAATTTAAACAAAAAATATATAACACTTTATCTATGAGTAGGGTTGAAGTGTGTAAAAACTACTACCGAAAATGTAGTGAAAGTAAAGTTCCTTAGTCCCTGTGGTTATGCAATTTAAAAAAAAAAATCTCCCAGCGAAAAATGTTTTAACGTTGGACAAAAGTTATTTGCAAAAATTAAACTAAGAAGCCAAAAAAAATCGACTTATAGGGATCTCGATGGCTTAAACCGGCCCTGCAGCCACCCTAAGGTTCATACAAACCATATACATAATTAAAACACTAATAATAATAAGAGAGCATGTAATTTCATTGTATAATTCATGTGCAAAAATAGAAAAATAAACTCCAACAATGAGTAGTAAAAATGTATCTATTCAAAAGATGAATTCTCATTTGTCGCTAGTTTATTTAAAAAAAACTATTGTTTGTGCATTAAACCAGCATGCTATTTCGAATGTATGATTCACGCCCATAATAATTTACCAACAAACCTTTGTGTGTAAAAACTTATTTGAATTTATCTTCCAATTAATCCTTAACTGAGCAATTCTACTCCGTTTTACCCCTGCGGTGGGGTCTTAGGCTCCCACTCCTGAGGGTCTGCCTATGCGTCTATTTACAAGTTTTTTTTTGCATCGAAGCCTACAACATGTGTAGGGTATGTTATTCCAAAATAGGTCGGGGCACACGCATGTTACCTTGCACCACTTTAAACATGATCAAAGGCAATGATCTTATTGAAGCGACTCGCATCTCAACCTGAAAATCAACAAGTAGCTAGCTGCCTACAAACGTGCGTGAGTAAAACTTGAGTTGTTTGTTGAAGTTGTGTGGTGGCTCAAGAAGACTGACTTACAACCTTGAATTATGCACACTTCTCACCGTGCCGTTGCGCTTTTTTCCTACAACGATCTGAGCTGAGGTACTTAATTTATCCCTAATGATTTCGTTTGCCCCTCGAGGGGTCTCTGAGAGAGAAAAAAGGTTAAAACATTGCTTCCTCGAGTCTTACCACCATAATAATACCAACAACAGCCGTAATTAGAAGTGGAACAAATTCACCCAGCTGCAATTGCTATAAGCTACTCAGCTATCTAATGGTTTTCCGCCCAAATCCCTGTCATCAGCAAATTGACAAAGTGGAGTGATTTTCCGTGCTCAGGATTAAGGAAAAAAATCTAGCAAGTATATTGGTGATCTGGAACAGGCACGATACAAAATGAAGAGAAAAAAAAATAGGTTCATTTAGAAGCTTTAGTTATTTCAAAAGCCCTCCTAAAAGGATTTTACTGAGCATATTTCTTGTGCAGAATTTACCTTATTAATCTGATGAACGAAGATTTTAGTTCAGTTATTGTTATGGTCACCCTACAAGTTGCGACAATCCTTACCTATAAAGAAAAAAACAAAAGAAAAATAAATTTAAGAAACTTCTGTGTAAATTTTAGGGTTAATTCATAAATATGTATCAGAACGATTTAGGGGTATCTCAAAGAACTAAAAGTTTGTTTTTGTGACCCTTGTGACCCTCGGAAATCACCTACGAAAGAGATTTATGAATTTTGGAGAAATAGAGTGCATTTTTTTATGTCAAACGGCAAAAAAATTCATAAACATTCAGAAGTAATGTTAATTCGAAAAATGTTTGACTACAAACTGAAATCCGAATCAAAACTCGCTCAAAATCATGACAATAATAAAAAAAAACAGCAATTGAATAAACGAAAAAACTAAAAAACTAAAAAAAATGACAAAAATGACAAAAATGACAAAAATGACAAAAATGACAAAAATGACAAAAATGACAAAAATGACAAAAATGACAAAAATGACAAAAATGACAAAAATGACAAAAATGACAAAAATTACAAAAATGACAAAAATGACAAAAATGACAAAAATGACAAAAATGACAAAAATGACAAAAATGACAAAAATGACAAAAATTACAAAAATGACAAAAATTACAAAAATTACAAAAATTACAAAAATTACAAAAATTACAAAAATTACAAAAATTACAAAAATTACAAAAATTACAAAAATTACAAAAATTACAAAAATTACAAAAATGACAAAAATGACAAAAATGACAAAAATGACAAAAATGACAAAAATGACAAAAATGACAAAAATGACAAAAATGACAAAAATGACAAAAATGACAAAAATGACAAAAATGACAAAAATGACAAAAATGACAAAAATGACAAAAATGACAAAAATGACAAAAATGACAAAAATGACAAAAATGACAAAAATGACAAAAATGACAAAAATGACAAAAATGACAAAAATGACAAAAATGACAAAAATGACAGAAAAGACAAAAATGACAAAAATGACAAAAATGACAAAAATGACAAAAATGACAAAAATGACAAAAATGACAAAAATGACAAAAATGACAAAAATGACAAAAATGACAAAAATGACAAAAATGACAAAAATGACAAAAATGACAAAAATGACAAAAATGACAAAAATGACAAAAATGACAAAAATGACAAAAATGACAAAAATGACAAAAATGACAAAAATGACAAAAATGACAAAAATGACAAAAATGACAAAAATGACAAAAATGACAAAAATGACAAAAATGACAAAAATGACAAAAATGACAAAAATGACAAAAATGACAAAAATGACAAAAATGACAAAAATGACAAAAATGACAAAAATGACAAAAATGACAAAAATGACAAAAATGACAAAAATGACAAAAATGACAAAAATGACAAAAATGACAAAAATGACAAAAATGACAAAAATGACAAAAATGACAAAAATGACAAAAATGACAAAAATGACAAAAATGACAAAAATGACAAAAATGACAAAAATGACAAAAATGACAAAAATGACAAAAATGACAAAAATGACAAAAATGACAAAAATGACAAAAATGACAAAAATGACAAAAATGACAAAAATGACAAAAATGACAAAAATGACAAAAATGACAAAAATGACAAAAATGACAAAAATGACAAAAATGACAAAAATGACAAAAATGACAAAAATGACAAAAATGACAAAAATGACAAAAATGACAAAAATGACAAAAATGACAAAAATGACAAAAATGACAAAAATGACAAAAATGACAGAAAAGACAAAAATGACAAAAATGACAAAAATGACAAAAATGACAAAAATGACAAAAATGACAAAAATGACAAAAATGACAAAAATGACAAAAATGACAAAAATGACAAAAATGACAAAAATGACAAAAATGACAAAAATGACAAAAATGACAAAAATGACAAAAATTACAAAAATGACACAAATTACAAAAATTACAAAAATTACAAAAATTACAAAAATTACAAAAATTACAAAAAATACAAAAATTACAAAAATTACAAAAATGACACAAATTACAAAAATTACAAAAATTACAAAAATTACAAAAATTACAAAAATTACAAAAAATACAAAAATTACAAAAATTACAAAAATTACAAAAATTACAAAAATTACAAAAATGACAAAAATGACAAAAATGACAAAAATGTCAAAAATGACAAAAATGACAAAAATGACAAAAATGACAAAAATGACAAAAATGACAAAAATGACAAAAATGACAAAAATGACAAAAATGACAAAAATGACAAAAATGACAAAAATGACAAAAATGACAAAAATGACAAAAATGACAAAAATGACAAAAATGACAAAAATGACAAAAATGACAAAAATGACAAAAATGACAAAAATGACAAAAATGACAAAAATGACAAAAATGACAAAAATGACAAAAATGACAAAAATGACAAAAATGACAAAAATGACAAAAATGACAAAAATGACAAAAATGACAAAAATGACAAAAATGACAAAAATGACAAAAATGACAAAAATTACAAAAATTACAAAAATTACAAAAATGACAAAAATGACAAAAATGACAAAAATGACAAAAATGACAAAAATGACATAAATTACAAAAATTACAAAAATTACAAAAATTACAAAAATTACAAAAATTAAAAAATTACAAAAATTACAAAAATTACAAAAATTACAAAAATTACAAAAATTACAAAAATTACAAAAATTACAAAAATTACAAAAATTACAAAAATGACAAAAATTACAAAAATTACAAAAATTACAAAAATTACAAAAATTACAAAAATTACAAAAATTACAAAAATGACACAAATTACAAAAATGACAAAAATTACAAAAATTACAAAAATTACAAAAATTACAAAAATTACAAAAATTACAAAAATTACATAAATTACAAAAATTACAAAAATTACAAAAATTACAAAAATTACAAAAATTACAAAAATTACAAAAATTACAAAAATTACAAAAATTACAAAAATTACAAAAATTACAAAAATGACAAAAATGACAAAAATGACAAAAATAACAAAAATGACAAAAATTACAAAAATTACAAAAATTACAAAAATGACAAAAATGACAAAAATAACAAAAATGACAAAAATGACAAAAATGACAAAAATGACAAAAATGACAAAAATGACAAAAATGACAAAAATGACAAAAATGACAAAAATGACAAAAATGAAAAAAATGACAAAAATGACAAAAATGACAAAAATGACAAAAATGACAAAAATGACAAAAATGACAAAAATGACAAAAATGACAAAAATGACAAAAATGACAAAAATGACAAAAATGACAAAAATGACAAAAATGACAAAAATGACAAAAATGACAAAAATGACAAAAATGACAAAAATGACAAAAATGACAAAAATGACAAAAATGACAAAAATGACAAAAATGACAAAAATGACAAAAATGACAAAAATGACAAAAATGACAAAAATGACAAAAATGACAAAAATGACAAAAATGACAAAAATGACAAAATGACAAAAATGACAAAAATGACAAAAATGACAAAAATGACAAAAATGACAAAAATGACAAAAATGACAAAAATGACAAAAATGACAAAAATGACAAAAATGACAAAAATGACAAAAATGACAAAAATGACAAAAATGACAAAAATGACAAAAATGACAAAAATGACAAAAATGACAAAAATGACAAAAATGACAAAAATGACAAAAATGACAAAAATGACAAAAATGACAAAAATGACAAAAATGACAAAAATGACAAAAATGACAAAAATGACAAAAATGACAAAAATGACAAAAATGACAAAAATGACAAAAATGATAAAAATGATAAAAATGATAAAAATGACAAAAATGACAAAAATGACAAAAATGACAAAAATGACAAAAATGACAAAAATGACAAAAATGACAAAAATGACAAAAATGACAAAAATGACAAAAATGACAAAAATGACAAAAATGACAAAAATGTCAAAAATGACAAAAATGACAAAAATGACAAAAATGACAAAAATGACAAAAATGACAAAAATGACAAAAATGACAAAAATGACAAAAATGACAAAAATGACAAAAATGACAAAAATGACAAAAATGACAAAAATGACAAAAATGACAAAAATGACAAAAATGACAAAAATGACAAAAATGACAAAAATGACAAAAATGACAAAAATGACAAAAATGACAAAAATGACAAAAATGACAAAAATGACAAAAATGACAAAACTGACAAAAATGAAAAAAATGACAAAACTGACAAAAATGACAAAAATGACAAAAATGACAAAAATGACAAAAATGACAAAAATGACAAAAATGACAAAAATGACAAAAATGACAAAAATGACAAAAATGACAAAAATGACAAAAATGACAAAAATGACAAAAATGACAAAAATGACAAAAATGACAAAAATGACAAAAATGACAAAAATGACAAAAATGACAAAAATGACAAAAATGACAAAAATGACAAAAATGACAAAAATGACAAAAATGACAAAAATGACAAAAATGACAAAAATGACAAAAATGACAAAAATGACAAAAATGACAAAAATGACAAAAATGACAAAAATGACAAAAATGACAAAAATGACAAAAATGACAAAAATGACAAAAATGACAAAAATGACAAAAATGACAAAAATGACAAAAATGACAAAAATGACAAAAATGACAAAAATGACAAAAATGACAAAAATGACAAAAATGACAAAAATGACAAAAATGACAAAAATGACAAAAATGACAAAAATGACAAAAATGACAAAAATGACAAAAATGACAAAAATGACAAAAATGATAAAAATGATAAAAATGATAAAAATGACAAAAATGACAAAAATGACAAAAATGACAAAAATGACAAAAATGACAAAAATGACAAAAATGACAAAAATGACAAAAATGACAAAAATGACAAAAATGACAAAAATGACAAAAATGACAAAAATGACAAAAATGACAAAAATGACAAAAATGACAAAAATGACAAAAATGACAAAAATGTCAAAAATGACAAAAATGACAAAAATGACAAAAATGACAAAAATGACAAAAATGACAAAAATGACAAAAATGACAAAAATGACAAAAATGACAAAAATGACAAAAATGACAAAAATGACAAAAATGACAAAAATGACAAAAATGACAAAAATGACAAAAATGACAAAAATGACAAAAATGACAAAAATGACAAAAATGACAAAAATGACAAAAATGACAAAAATGACAAAAATGACAAAAATGACAAAAATGACAAAAATGACAAAAATGACAAAAATGACAAAAATGACAAAAATGACAAAAATGACAAAAATGACAAAACTGACAAAAATGAAAAAAATGACAAAAATGACAAAAATGACAAAAATGACAAAAATGACAAAAATGACAAAAATGACAAAAATGACAAAAATGACAAAAATGACAAAAATGACAAAAATGACAAAAATGACAAAAATGACAAAAATGACAAAAATGACAAAAATGACAAAAATGACAAAAATGACAAAAATGACAAAAATGACAAAAATGACAAAAATGACAAAAATGACAAAAATGACAAAAATGACAAAAATGACAAAAATGACAAAAATGACAAAAATGACAAAAATGACAAAAATGACAAAAATGACAAAAATGACAAAAATGACAAAAATGACAAAAATGACAAAAATGACAAAAATGACAAAAATGACAAAAATGACAAAAATGACAAAAATGACAAAAATGACAAAAATGACAAAAATGACAAAAATGACAAAAATGACAAAAATGACAAAAATGACAAAAATGACAAAAATGACAAAAATGACAAAAATGACAAAAATGACAAAAATGACAAAAATGACAAAAATGACAAAAATGACAAAAATGACAAAAATGACAAAAATGACAAAAATGACAAAAATGACAAAAATGACAAAAATGACAAAAATGACAAAAATGACAAAAATGACAAAAATGACAAAAATGACAAAAATGACAAAAATGACAAAAATGACAAAAATGACAAAAATGACAAAAATGACAAAAATGACAAAAATGACAAAAATGACAAAAATGACAAAAATGACAAAAATGACAAAAATGACAAAAATGACAAAAATGACAAAAATGACAAAAATGACAAAAATGACAATAATGACAAAAATGACAAAAATGACAAAAATGACAAAAATGACAAAAATGACAAAAATGACAAAAATGACAAAAATGACAAAAATGACAAAAATGACAAAAATGACAAAAATGACAAAAATGACAAAAATGACAAAAATGACAAAAATGACAAAAACGACAAAAATGACAAAATGACAAAAATGACAAAAATGACAAAAATGACAAAAATGACAAAAATGACAAAAATGACAAAAATGACAAAAATGACAAAAATGACAAAAATGACAAAAATGACAAAAATGACAAAAATGACAAAAATGACAAAAATGACAAAAATGACAAAAATGACAAAAATGACAAAAATGACAAAAATGACAAAAATGACAAAAATGACAAAAATGACAAAAATGACAAAAATGACAAAAATGACAAAAATGACAAAAATGACAAAAATGACAAAAATGACAAAAATGACAAAAATGACAAAAATGACAAAAATGACAAAAATGACAAAAATGACAAAAATGACAAAAATGACAAAAATGACAAAAATGACAAAAATGACAAAAATGACAAAAATGACAAAAATGACAAAAATGACAAAAATGACAAAAATGACAAAAATGACAAAAATGACAAAAATGACAAAAATGACAAAAATGACAAAAATGACAAAAATGACAAAAATGACAAAAATGACAAAAATGACAAAAATGACAAAAATGACAAAAATGACAAAAATGACAAAAATGACAAAAATGGCAAAACTGACAAAAATGAAAAAAATGACAAAAATGACAAAAATGACAAAAATGACAAAAATGACAAAAATGACAAAAATGACAAAAATGACAAAAATGACAAAAATGACAAAAATGACAAAAATGACAAAAATGACAAAAATGACAAAAATGACAAAAATGACAAAAATGACAAAAATGACAAAAATGTCAAAAATGACAAAAATGACAAAAATGACAGAAATGACAAAAATGACAAAAATGACAAAAATGACAAAAATGACAAAAATGACAATAATGACAAAAATGACAAAAATGACAAAAATGACAAAAATGACAAAAATGACAAAAATGACAAAAATGACAAAAATGACAAAAATGACAAAAATGACAAAAATGACAAAAATGACAAAAATTACAAAAATTACAAAAATTACAAAAATGACAAAAATGACAAAAATGACAAAAATGACAAAAATGACAAAAATGACATAAATTACAAAAATTACAAAAATTACAAAAATTACAAAAATTACAAAAATTACAAAAATTACAAAAATTACAAAAATTACAAAAATTACAAAAATTACAAAAATTACAAAAATTACAAAAATTACAAAAATTACAAAAATTACAAAAATTACAAAAATTACAAAAATTACAAAAATTACAAAAATGACACGAATTACATAAATGACAAAAATTACAAAAATTACAAAAATTACAAAAATTACAAAAATTACAAAAATTACAAAAATTACAAAAATTACAAAAATTACAAAAATTACAAAAATTACAAAAATTACAAAAATTACAAAAATTACAAAAATGACAAAAATGACAAAAATGACAAAAATGACAAAAATGACAAAAATGACAAAAATTACAAAAATTACAAAAATTACAAAAATGACAAAAATGACAAAAATAACAAAAATGACAAAAATGACAAAAATGACAAAAATGACAAAAATGACAAAAATGACAAAAATGACAAAAATGACAAAAATGACAAAAATGACAAAAATGACAAAAATGACAAAAATGACAAAAATGACAAAAATGACAAAAATGACAAAAATGACAAAAATGACAAAAATGACAAAAATGACAAAAATGACAAAAATGACAAAAATGACAA
This sequence comes from Uranotaenia lowii, assembly GCF_029784155.1. Taxonomy (NCBI): domain Eukaryota; kingdom Metazoa; phylum Arthropoda; class Insecta; order Diptera; family Culicidae; genus Uranotaenia; species Uranotaenia lowii. The sequence continues at coordinate 29,750,482 of NC_073692.1, forward strand.
AAATGACAAAAATGACAAAAATGACAAAAATGACAAAAATGACAAAAATGACAAAAATGACAAAAATGACAAAAATGACAAAATGACAAAAATGACAAAAATGACAAAAATGACAAAAATGACAAAAATGACAAAAATGACAAAAATGACAAAAATGACAAAAATGACAAAAATGACAAAAATGACAAAAATGACAAAAATGACAAAAATGACAAAAATGACAAAAATGACAAAAATGACAAAAATGACAAAAATGACAAAAATGACAAAAATGACAAAAATGACAAAAATGACAAAAATGACAAAAATGACAAAAATGACAAAAATGACAAAAATGACAAAAATGACAAAAATGACAAAAATGACAAAAATGACAAAAATGACAAAAATGACAAAAATGACAAAAATGACAAAAATGACAAAAATGACAAAAATGACAAAAATGACAAAAATGACAAAAATGACAAAAATGACAAAAATGACAAAAATGACAAAAATGACAAAAATGACAAAAATGACAAAAATGACAAAAATGACAAAAATGACAAAAATGACAAAAATGACAAAAATGACAAAAATGACAAAAATGACAAAAATGACAAAAATGACAAAAATGACAAAAATGACAAAAATGACAAAAATGTCAAAAATGACAAAAATGACAAAAATGACAAAAATGACAAAAATGACAAAAATGACAAAAATGACAAAAATGACAATAATGACAAAAATGACAAAAATGACAAAAATGACAAAAATGACAAAAATGACAAAAATGACAAAAATGACAAAACTGACAAAAATGAAAAAAATGACAAAAATGACAAAAATGACAAAAATGACAAAAATGACAAAAATGACAAAAATGACAAAAATGACAAAAATGACAAAAATGACAAAAATGACAAAAATGACAAAAATGACAAAAATGACAAAAATGACAAAAATGACAAAAATGACAAAAATGACAAAAATGACAAAAATGACAAAAATGACAAAAATGACAAAAATGACAAAAATGACAAAAATGACAAAAATGACAAAAATGACAAAAATGACAAAAATGACAAAAATGACAAAAATGACAAAAATGACAAAAATGACAAAAATGACAAAAATGACAAAAATGACAAAAATGACAAAAATGACAAAAATGACAAAAATGACAAAAATGACAAAAATGACAAAAATGACAAAAATGACAAAAATGACAAAAATGACAAAAATGACAAAAATGACAAAAATGACAAAAATGACAAAAATGACAAAAATGACAAAAATGACAAAACTGACAAAAATGAAAAAAATGACAAAAATGACAAAAATGACAAAAATGACAGAAATGACAAAAATGACAAAAATGACAAAAATGACAAAAATGACAAAAATGACAAAAATGACAAAAATGACAAAAATGACAAAAATGACAAAAATGACAAAAATGACAAAAATGACAAAAATGTCAAAAATGACAAAAATGACAAAAATGACAAAAATGACAAAAATGACAAAAATGACAAAAATGACAAAAATGACAAAAATGACAATAATGACAAAAATGACAAAAATGACAAAAATGACAAAAATGACAAAAATGACAAAAATGACAAAAATGACAAAAATGACAAAAATGACAAATGACAAATCCCATTGAATGTATACCTACGTATCAAAAAGCATTAATTTTCATTCGTAATAAACCCCCCGACAGCAAATGAACAAGGCGTCGGCATCCTCGTCGCGGACAATCCGTGTCAACTTTTCGCATCGAGGAAAATCTTTCGACCGGCCCACTCTAGCAAACCGGGTCTTGATCATCATCGGTGTTTATCGAACCGTTTGGCCGGTTTACTTTCACACAGTTCACTAAAAGTGCTGATACCGCGACCAACTTCGCGATATCGTAGGTCTGAGCGCGCGCACACATCTCAACACCTAGGTAGTTCGCACTATTTTATGGAGTTCCCATTTTGGTGTCACCAGCTATCAAACCGGTGCTATCTAACGCAGCGGGAGATGTTGGGCATCTGGAGGAATTCAAAAGGGGAAGATGTGATGTGCGAAATGTCAATAAATATAGCCTTCAAAGCGACATTGTTTCTCCACATCGGCACTTACAAACATGTGTTGTGTAGCCTTCCAGCAGCAGCCCAACTGCGAGAGAGCGGTAATTAAAGTCTATAGTGAAAATGTGTCAAGATGGGTTTGTGTTTCCTAATGGCGCGAGAAGGCACACTTTTGGTCCGCGTGATCCATGTTTGGATGGTGATGAACTCCTGCTGGTTGTGGCTGACTGTAAGGCATGAAGCTGTCACTTTCAATTGGAACACACTCTTTAGTCGATCTATTGGGATCTCCACTTGCGAACATTGTTTCTAGGGCTCATTTCTCATTATTTGTGTGTATTGCCCATCATTCATCACGTCTATAAAAGATACATGATGAAATCCAACATTGAAACTTGTCCATATATCCAGAAACATTTAACAATTTCGCCGTTTCTCAAAATTCAGAGTGTTGTTGGGCATTAAACTCATTCAGAACACATGTTTTCTCACTATTTCAACGTCTTAAACATTGAACCAATTTACAACATGGATTTGTCCTCTGAGATCAAATAAGTTTTCTTTATCTTGAGGTTTCTAGCAGAGGTGCAAAGAGATGTCATCATGTTTTAACCACCCGACGTCAACTACGAAAGAATCATTTTGCTAAGTTGCAAACTGCTTCTTTCTGTCTAACGAACAGAACGTCAATCGTGTTTGCAAGTAAAAGGCAGCCGTGCGATAATATCCTTCGACTGCATCCATAATGTGACAATATCCTTTTTCGACTTTTATTTTTGGGTACCACTCTCTTCATCTATAATGTATATTGTGAACTACCCATTTTTCCAAATCAAGGATATATTTTTTTACGTTTTCTATTACCTAACCTTCAAATTTACTCAAAATATTAGGAACTTTGGGACGTAAACATGAACAGTTTGAAAAACATGCAACCCTCACATATGGCTTGCCAAACTATTGCCTTTTTACCAAATTTTTCGGTAAAAATTGATGTCTTTGTCTCGTGGATACTTTGGCCATCCCGAACACTGGTCACCCGGAGGTGTTTTGTAATCAAAGTTGCAATATGTTTCGTCGTTCATGATAACGATAACGCACACTGATTTTCCACACAGCAGTTGATCATATTATTTCCGAGCTCTTGATTTGAAGGAGGTAGCTTGTTTTTTCACTCCTCTTCGGCTTCTTCTGCTTCTTATATGCTTTCGACCCAATCTTAACTTAGCACGATTGACGGTGCTTCGAGAGGATTCCACTTTTTTTGGCCACATCTCGAAATGAGGCAGTCTGACATTTCGGTCCAAAGTTTTGTCCACCGGACCCGGTTTCCACCCAGATTTTTTTTGTTCACAAAGCAGCTTTTCTCTTCATACTCTCGAATCGAATTTCAGACCGCTCTAATGCTTACTCCTTGAAGTTTGACCAACTGAGTCAGCTAAATGTGAGGAATAGTATACAATTAGTGCACGATATTCTTGCGCTTTTCCGGGAAAATACTTCTCATTTTCACGAAAATTATTAAAATTGGAGTTCGCAATACATAGACCTTTAAGTTAAACTAAAAACAACAACAGCCAGCAGAAATCAGCTGTTTAAACGTCATCCAGAGCAGGATTGTGTAAAAATCGTGCTTAGACATAATGGGACACCCCATAATGGCACGATTCCAGATCCAACCAAAACAGAGTACCGTTAAACGGGATAAGATCACCGGGGTAAATTTGACCAACAAAAAACTTTCCCACATTATCTTCAATAACTTAGTCTATAGTTTGAATTTTTTAAAACTGTTTTCTACGTTTGAAAGCCTATTAGTTGAGTATCAAAAAGGCAAAATTTGGTTTGTATTTAAATTTTTTAATGGTTAGTAAAAATTCAATTTCAAAATCATAAAATATATATTTTTTCCAAGGCTCGCAAACAAACAACTCTCCTGATGATACCAAAGAGCATTTAGAAGGAAACGGGTTGTTGTTTACTACCGAATATTTATTACAGACTTGTAAAATTTTTCAAATGATTTTGGATAATTTATAAAATATTCAAAAGTAATGTTGTAAAAGTTGCATAACCATAAAAAACTTATGGTTTCAGCAAAATATCTAAGGTGCCCGGATACATCTTTCACTGAAGATCGTTCAGGAGAATGTTGACAAGTATCGCTTTATACTTTGATTATAGTTTATTATATAGTTATTCCAGATTTTGCTTGCCCATAAATCCAGTAAAGATTCAAGATAAGTCAAATCTGGCCGGAATGTCCAGATATTGTTTAAAACTTCTCGAATTTTTGTTTGGTTTATTCAGGTTCTATGCTTAATCAAACAATAAACTCAAATTTCTCTTCAAATTTTTTTAGATTTTGTGTACAATAACGATTTTTCAGAAATTACAAAATAAACATAAATTTTGCCCTATTTAATTTTTTTTAAACATCGTTCTGAATGGCTGACCGTGTGGATACGTGTTCTTGAAAGTGTGGTATGCTTAAGGTTAAATATCATCTATCTTTTCAACAACTATTTCGAAGCTTGCACAAAATCGAACTTCATCTTATTCAATATCAAAAAAGCAATTCCAAATAGCTTGACACCTGTTTAAGATGTTTTGTCCCAGATTTTACAGGAACGCAATCCCTTTGGTGATAAAAGCCCTAGAAGCGACAAGTCTTCTGATGTATTTTCAGTTATTGGTGACATTTTAAAAATCAGAAAGACCCCTACTTAAAAAATATCTTGTAAAACATCATCCGATAATATCATGTGGTTGAAAATAATCGACTAAAAACATGAGGGGTATTGCTATGGAAGAAATAGAAAGCATTGAGCAAGTTTTTTCATTAAAAACTTAATAGAATGTTCAACCGAATATTCGTTTGGCCGAATAGTTGAATTCGGTATTCGGCCGGTCGCCGAATACCACTATTCGGTACATCTCTAGAAGAAACCTTATCAAAAGGTTAACTTTGAAGAAAAAGTGAAAATAGAAATAGTGGGAAAGCCTAGAGGAATGTGATTAGGTAAAATTTCATTTGTATTTTGTAGCTCAAACTATTTAGCAATTATTTTAATTTTTGACCCTAAATGTATGCACCATGACAGTTTTTTTTCGATTATAAATATTATGAAAGTGTTTTGTATCCTTTATGATCAAGAAAACTCGTTGAAACCGTTAGGATAGAGACTGATCAATGTCACCCCAAAGCATTTAATTCTGAACAGAGACGAAAACGATTTTTAAATCTAATTTAAAGTAGTCTAATAAATTTCTGTATCCATGTTTTACGTTCAAATGAGTCCAGTACTGGTTTTGAAAATATAAAACATGCCACATTCCCCTTAAAAGAAAAAAAAAATCGATAAATATTGAAAAAAGTGATCAATATTACCCCGGATTACGGTACATATGAACGTCGCAGGACCTATTGAAGTGCTATGCAGGGAAAACAGTCGCACTTGGAGACAGTTTTCTTTATATATTTAGACATACTTCGTGTCAATCATCATTAAACTCTGACCTATTTTCAGCTCCTACAGATTGTCAGCCTCCTTAATAATCAGGCATAAAATATCATTTTTTTTTCTCCTTGGTTACCTCCGGAAAATACAGGCGAGACTTGTCAATGAAAAGTTTCTGGCTAGAAACCTTCCTGGTGCCTGCTAAATAGTTCGTTTTGCTGTCCATTACTATTTTATTTCCAAATTATCTCCTCACCAGCGGTCCAAATATTTTGCGCTTGATTTGAGCACCGTATTTTGTTTATTTTACCGATGGGCAGTATTTCTACCTTGTAGTAAATAATAGGACTATTTATTAATCAGCTGGACGCACCAGTCAGAATAAACTACCTTAACTCACTCCCCTATAGAAATTTTCGGATTGCGCTTGATGAAATCTCTCACATTCCTTAACTTCATGGAATCAATCATCTTCATTTTAATTCAACATTTAAGCTCACTGTTAGATCCACTATATAAAGCTTGTTTAATGATTTATCATATTAACTTTGGTCAAATAGTTGGTTCCTGCTGGTTTTGGGTCTCCATTTAGGATTTTCCTGGATTTTCTCGATCTGGCTCGAAAAATTTTGTCAACTGGTTTTTGTATTGGATGCTATAAAAAAACGAACGAACACATTTCATTAATAAGTAGCTTCGCTGAAAATTTCATCAATTTCCATCCATGGATTCTAAAGTTCACGAAACATATTGTTGCATTGTTTTCAAATACACTCATTAGATTTAAAAAAAATATTTTTGAAAAAAAATTGATAACCACCAAACGATAAACTCAGTTTTAAAAACTGGTATTTTTTATATTGCCACTGAAAACACACTTAAATATATTAGTAGTTTTGGAATGAAAATTTAATATTTTCAAAAAAAAAACTTACAATTATATTTAAAGTTGAAGATATCTGTAAGCTTAGTTTATGGCAGTTCACAAGAAACAAGGCAAAACACCTGTTGAAAAAAATTGGAATTTTATCCTGTTTTCTGTTAACCAAAGTTACAAATTTGAAGGGTTTGTCTGGAATCAACGGAGTGCTTGAAATGTTTATTATGCTGGAAAGGAATTTAAAATTATTAAGATTTAATATGGAATTCTTAAAGATTCGTTTTCCATTTATGAAAATGAACTTCTGAAATGTCTGCTCTCATGTGAGACCTGTTTGTAAATTTTTCGTGAGTTTATGTAAAAAATAAAATGTTTTTCCGTCGGTGTGTCTCGTAAGTACCTGCCTCTTACAACAAAATTATGCCTTATTATTATTATTAAAAAATAACATGTTCCCAAAAGCTTCCCAAATGCTCTAAACCAATGGTGAGCAACCTTTTGAACCCACGGGCCAATGTGAATTTGAAATTTTTGCGGCGGGCCGCACTCAAAATAAAATTTATTAATAGCTAACAGAGCTTAACTTATGAGCAATTTTTGACAAAATCAAATCTGAAAATGGAAAGATAAAATGCTTAAAAAAATTTAAATTTGATATCGATATTTTCGAAGCAATTGCATTTGCACTTCTTCGGAACATTCATTCTTCCAAACAGAGACATCATTCGCTTTTCTTTCAATATTTAAAACGAAAGTTTTTGAAGGATTTTATATGGTTCTTAAAACAAGTTTGGACCTGTTTCTGACAAAAATCCATGTTTTTTCATACCGTTGAACAATTTGTCAACACTTTTTTCAAAAAGTTTACTGGGACGATATCACAGCGATAGCTTATAATGAGAAAAAAAACATTTCAAGGAAATCACTGTCTTCTCAGCGTTGGACCTTGAATCGTTATTGAATATTGATTTCTTTTTTTCTGTAAGAATTTTTGAAAAGTTCTTCCACAATATAAATTTATTCTCAACGTCCCGAACTTTCTGCATACAAACGGTGAAAAACTGTGTTTTGAAAATGAGAATTTAAATAACTCGAACAGGCAAAAAAATATCTGCTTATCATTTCTATGATTTCTTGAAATGAAAAAATAACGACTTTACCAACAGATTTAAAAATGCCCGTAATTATATGTAGTCTTTCGATTTTTCGTATGCTATTCCAACTCGCTTTTTGAGATTTTGATTTTGAAAGCGGTAGTTTCAATTTTATATTACGCAGGTATAAATATTATTAGGCTTATGCTTTTTAAAATCACAATAAATACTCAAAATGCTTGGAAAAAGTAATAAGAGCATATTTGTTCAAATTACTGGAACACCTTTTTTTTTGTTTACTACCTATTATGTACTATTATTTTATGCTAATAAACAATCTATCGAAGAAAAAGTAAAATTCAAAAAGTAAAAATCATACGAAAGCCATACAGATGGTAAAGTGTCTCAAATAAAATTATAATAATAAAAAGTAAAAAAAACAGAAATAAATTAAATCGGAGAAAAGCTTCGCGGGCCGCACAAGAAGGTCTCGAGGGCCGCGTCTTGCTCATCCCTGACCCTAAACTAAGGTTGCCAGAATTTTTTCCACTCCCATCCGGGCCTAGCAATTCCGGGCATTTTTTCAAAAAAACCTGGCAAAATCCGGGCATGGATTTCAATTTTTCAAATCCAAAAACCGGGCAAAAACCGGGCAAAATTTAGGTGTTATTATATATTAAAGCAAAGAAAAAATGCAAAAAAATGAAATTAGTATTTTATTAATGTAATTGCAGACTTCCAAAAAGTTTTTGGAACACTTAAATATTTAAAAGTTTATAAAAGTAAATAGGTGAAGTTATTTGAAACAACCGTTCAAAATTTCCATACCGATTTTGCTGAAACTTACTCAAAAATTATGATTTTTTCGGTTTCTTTGTGAAAATTGTGAAAAAATCCCGGCAATTCTCCGGACTTTTTTCACGATATCCGGGCAACCGGGCCGGACCGGACTTTCTCGAAATTTTGCATCAAATATCCGGGCAAACCCGGATAAATCCGGGCAATCTGGCAAGCTTACCCTAAACCATGGGTGGTAAACGTTTTCAACAGGCAGGCTAAATTTCAGAAAGAGATTTGCTGGCGGGCAAAAAAAAAACAAATTATTCTGAAATATTCAAAGAAAACAAAAAAATAACAGATTTTTTAAAACGCAATAAAAAAAGCATGTGCGAATTGAATGATCCTTCCAAAATTATGTCAATCTTTTTAAGGGATTAGAAACCTCCTCGGTTTAATCATCCTAGAAATGTCAAAACGTGTGATTACGATGGGCATTGAGTCAATTTTATGATCTACAAATAATAAAAAATGACCGTGCATTTTCCAAAGTTTTCAAGTTTACCGTTCTCCTTAAAGAAATTTAATGTGTAGGTATTTCAAATATTTAAAAAGGGAGGTAGGCGTTGACCAAATGGCATCGCACGTTTTTTTTGGGTCCGCGAAAATTCTTAATAATTTCATAGTTTTTGGTAATAATTTTGCAAAGAAATGTGTTCAAATGTTATTCTCAAGAAGCTGGATGTGTATAGAAATTATTATTATCAAGAACGGCTCAAACGGTCTCGTGATTTTGAATAAATTGCTGCAAAAATAAGCTGTGTGTGTTGGTTTATGTCAGAAAGTTTTGTGATTATCTAAAGGTGTTGACTAATGTTTTAGCTTATTTTGTGATTGGCGTTAAATGATTGAATTTATGACTAAAATAAGAAAAAAGACAATTTAAAATACAAAACTGGTGTCGTCATTGAGGTGTTGGAATAACGGTTGTTTCATGGTGGTGTCGAAAAGTTTGTTTTTCAATTCGAGTGATAACCATAACGATAGTTGTTATAAGTTCAAGGCATGCTATGGCTAAAAAGAAAGACTTTTGCTTTCTCGTTGGATTGCCGAAAAACAGCTGAAGCCTTTTAAGGGCTTGAAGATAAGTATTCTTTAAATCAAAAATGTATTAAATTGATTCTAAAGAAAAATAGCTTAACTCTATAAGAGGGGATTAGTGGGGGGTTGGACAGGACATCGAGCGATCCGAAAACTGATATACAATGGATTGTGGGTTCAAGCCAGCCGGAGTATCTCGGCAATTTTAGAATCATGACTAGGTTACCTAGGTGCCTTTTCAGAATTCTTTATTTGTTTCGAACAGTTGGAAGTGAGTAAGATGAGTCTAACCTGTCCCAAGCTAGTGGTAACGGACCCCTTAGTAGTGCTGCAATTATTGTTGATGAGTTAAGCATGAACAATACTTGAATGTACGATTGAGACTTCCCGTACCGCCTCGGGTCGAAAGACCAATCAGCCACTGGTGGGTCAAACATACATACATACATACTTAGGTATTTCAAATATTTAAAAAAAACTGCAGAATGGAATTCTTGTAAAAATAACGTTTACCACAAGATTTTAAAAGAATAATTTTCTCAACGAACTTTAGTAAAATCATAAATAATATTGATTTTACGAAGTACGGACCTTAACCTCAACTCAATTCAACTCTTTTCTAATTTTCGAGTATTCCGATCTGACAAGTGTATTGAGAAAGCGTTCTATGAACAGGATAAGTACGAATTTGATTGTTTGCATTGCATCTTTTTTAAGTAAAATTTTGCTTAAAAAAAGTTCATCTTCTGAGAGATTTGCCAGTATCAAACCAATTCTAGATGAATTCTACTACTCTTGAAGAATCCAAGTTACGAATGGGTTTAGTTGTTGTAAAAGTATAATTTTAATTATGATGTTTTTATTTTACGATTTTTAAACGATTTGTCCGCTTTAATGTTCTTCATACCAATGATATGTAGTAACCAAAAACCAATCGGAAAATATTGAAAAATGTGTGATGGCATTTTCAGATAATATGTCGAATGCCGTACAATTTTGATAATTTATAAAAAATTATTGAGATCAAAGTAGTCGAAGATTCCTTTGAATTCAGCTACAGTACCTACTGTAGCTGAATTCAAAGGAATCTTCGACTACTTTGAAATCATAGTTTCATTCAGCTAAGAGGTTCTTCAAACCTTTGATTATTAGTAAAAATTTATTGTAATTGTTTCTTAATTCAGTGACGGTAACCTGTTTTGTAAAATGATATGAGGCCCTCAGAGTAGGTACAAAGTAGTGAACCTTCATATAAGAGAAGCGACATCTGATCCCTCTTAAAATAAAATGTGTGGCAACATCGCCGAAATCTTGGACAAAAAATCCCCAGCACTGTTTTCTGGCTCAATGTTCAAGCTCTAAAGTGAACGCTCCTTCAATCCAACAAACAACATTGAAATCGATGCCCGAAGGATCGCAATAAACGGTATGAATGACTTGAATTTCGTTAATAATCAGTTAGTTTTCTAACTAGAAACACGATTCACCAAAGCATTGAAACAAATTGCACCGTATCATAAATTCATATGACTAGCTAAAAAATTATCTGTTTGAACTATAACAACAATCACAATACCTTCCTTGGTTGAGTTTTCAATAAGAAAGGTAAAAGCTCTGCGACAAAATGCTCGGATCGATTGGAATCGATTTTGACAGTTCTTTTGCTCGATTGGAATTTTGTTTTTCAGATGTCACTTCTCTTATATACAGGTTCACTAGTACAAAGGAGTATAAGTGCAAAAATGGTCGATTTTGTGTAAATAGTACCAAACGATTCTCCATGTTTCAAACTATATTTGGTGATTCTTTCAGATTTTTGAAATTCTATTCGCATACTTTTACGTTCGAAAGAAAATTGCAAATGTTCGAAAATTTTATGAAAAATAACCAAACACAACAATTTAAAAGCGTGTTTTCTTTTATAGAGTGTTTATACACTTATACCCTTTTTTGACTCCAAGGGCCTCATATTATGTCAATGTAAAGAGATTTCTCAGATCATTGTTTTGGATTTAGATAGTGTAGATTGAGATATATTTATTTAAATGATAAATGCAGACCAAGAAAAACGTTCAATTCTTAGAACATGGTTTTTCCAAAAAGAGCTTCACGGACCATAAAAAGTTGGTCGCGGGCCTCATGTGGCCCGCGGGCCATGGTTTGGCCACTCATGAAACTCTAAAAAAGGCTAAAAATGATTATTATTGAAGCAAAATTAGTTGGTTATAAAAATTAGCGTGTGGTGTACGTTTGCAAACTTGCAAGTTACTGAACGCGTTGCTCTGGGCCGGATTTCCCCCTCTCCGTTTACAAGTTGAAAAAAACTGACACAATACAAATGCAAAGTTTAGGCGATCCTCTTCGTACTATTGTGAATTTCAATAAATTTTTAAGAAACGTCGTTGGTGAACTAGCAACAAAACACAGACTTCTAGTTCTTCACTTTTCTTTGTCGGAAGTTTCCGAAGTAAAATTTAGTGCTGGCCCGGTTATACTCGGCAAAACCTTCCGATGCCTGTTTTTGGTTTACCTTTACAGACTGGATTACCATATTTCAAAAATCATATCAGGCTGCTATTTACTTTAGTTCCTTGGTGTTAAAACATTATTAGGATAATGCGTTCGAAAAATCAATGATGCTAAAATATCAAAAAAAAAAAAAGGCAAATTTGATGAATTTTTATTCTGCGACTATGAATAAATTTAATTGATGATAACAAAAAACTGTCCTATCCTATAACTTTCAGTGCGAGAAAACTTAACAACTCCAGCAAGAAATTGTGCTTTCAGTAATGGAACAGGTTCAATTTTCCACTGTTTTGATTTATCTGGAGCAAGATAAAAAATTGGATACCTGGCAAATGTCTTTTGGACCAGTTCCGTGACATCGTTGATAATAAACACTCCTATACTTTGCAAATATTTACTTTCTCTTGATTAGTGGATTCACTGCTTTTCAAATCTAAAGTTTGCATTGCCTGAAAGTCAATCATTTTTCATGCTGCAGAAAACCAGTCAGAAGTAGAAGCCAGTCCAGTGCAAGTTTAAATTACCTGAATGCTAAATTAAATATTTTTTCCCGATTTCTCCCTGGCAGTGCAAGGCAGCGCCCAAGGATTTAAAATTTGTCGTATTTTATCTAGACCTTAATCCGTGATGATGACCGGTTTCGAGATTGTCTTAGGTGGTAGCACTGCAAAAAGCAATGATGCGGCATGCGTAAATGAGAAAGAGAAAAAAAACCGCAACGAAAAAATCTAAGAAATGGTTGGAGGATTTAGCCTTGAAGTGGCGCAGCTTAGCCGCCAGCAACCAATCCAAGGCTTAGCCAGCAAGGTGAGCTGGCCAGACAGGGTGCTGCACGTTGCAATCCAGTCTGAGGATCAGGGCTGAGCACGTTCCGTTGGAAAACCATGCTAAGCGAAGAAGTCTTCCAAGCTGTTGCAGCATAAAACGGCTCCGAGGTTCGAAGACATGTACCCACGAGGCAGTTGCTGTAAATAACATTTCAATTAATTACCGGTAACCTGCAGTGGAGGAGGCATCAATTGTAGGGTAAGTAATCCGATAATAAGTGCATTTCTAATTTTTGAATTTTTTTTGTTTAATTTTTAAGCAAATTATAAACATTTCCTCAAATACTTAAAAGGTATTGAAGATAGTGTGATATTTTGAAAAGTAATACAATTCTGTATTAAAAATCGTATCATCAGAATAATTTTTGTCATGGGGTACCTCTACCTTACCCAGTATTTTCCGATTTGACGAGGAAAAGAACCGGTAGTATAGGTGAGTACCCGCAGTTCGATTGGTTGGTCGACGGGGATCGTGAAACGTGACAGTTTATACACCAAGTTTAGTGCATGTTAATTTAATAAAATAAATCGAGAGCTGATGTGACATGATTAGTTCAAAGAGGAAAGCGGGATGGAAACGAAACTGGCTATTTAGCAGCACTTTCACTTCGGAAAGGAGTTTTCTCAATGAAGTTGTAAACAATGGTACATTTTGGAGTAAATTAATAACCTTTGAGCAATGAATGAGTTATACATTTAAAGGTTTTATAGAGAATCATATTCCCTGTCTTGTTTCATAATTTTAATGCTAATAAGTATAATAATGCTAATGAGTATAATATTCAAAAGCCGGACCTTTAGAAAACGCAAGTTCACAGAGTTCTGAAGTTTTATCTAAAGTTTAAATAATTTTAACAAAACGAACATTATTTTTTATACCTACACATATCACAACAACTGATGTTAAAGAAATCAAACGTCTTGAATTCAAATTTGTTATCTTTTTCGTAACCAGCAAAAGAGTATAAGACTTTTGGTGTCAAATGACTCTCAAGCGAGTATTTATTAAAGTCTCATACCAACGCCATTGGTGAAACTGAATTGATTCTTCTAAATTTAACTGTTGACAATAGCTCGTTACTCATAGGAGTCTTAAACAATCCTCCTAACACAGATTGTTCTAAATTACTTATGCGGCATTTTGAAGATTTCGCTCTTAGTTATGATCACTCCTTTCTGATCGTTGACTTCAACTCAGACCCATCTAAATGTACTACACGATCATTAAAACTGCTTGATACATCGTCGTGCTTCGATTTCAAATGCTTTAATCCCGAATCTACGTTCTTCTACAAAACAGGTTGCTCTTTGCTTCATCTTTTGCTTACAAATTCACCAAATATGATTTTAAAATTTAGTCAAATGTGCCGATGCCCGGAATTTCGAACCATGATCTCATATTTTCAATGCTGAATGTTTCTAAAGCTACTGATGTCTCTGGCTTTTGGCGTCGCGACTATCTCAATTTCATCAATGAACTTTTAGTTGGAGCTCTTAACAATTGCGATTGGCATAATTTTATGTCAATTGATGACGCCGATCAATTGCTACACATATTGAACTACAATTTAAAACTTCTACACGAACAATTTTTCCCTCTGAAATTCAAAAAGGTCCTTAAAAATACTTGGTTTAATAATGAAATTCAATTAGCGATGATCGAACGAGATTTGGCGTATAAAAACTGGCTTCGTCATAAAACTGATGAAAAAAGAAATATGTTTAAAAGGTTTCCAAGTCGAGTTACTTTTTTGGTCCGTAGAACTAAGACCATTTTTGATAGAAAGCGGCTAAATTTTGATCTGCCACCCGGGCAACTGAGGAAAAATTTTCGAAGTCTAGGTATTTCCAAAAAGCAGAACAAACCAGTGAACATGGATTTCAATGTCGATGCAGTTAACAATTACTTTGTTTACAATTTTTCTTCCGGTTTAAGCAGTTTTGAAACCTATTTTGTAAATAATGGAAGTTTTAACTTCAATGAAGTTCTTAGGCATGAAATCGTAAACGCTGTTTTCTCCATTAAATCAAATGCCATGGGTTTTGATGAACTGCCAATCAAAATAATTAAAATTTTACTTCCGTATATTCTACCTTTGATTTCACATTTGTTCAACTGCATTATTCGTACCTCAAAATTTCCCAGGGAAAGGGAAACTAACAAAAATTATTTCCATTCCGAAAAAAATTAAATCTAAGGAAATCTCAGATTTAAGACCCAACCGTATATTTAGCTCATTTTCAAAAATTTTCGAAAATCTTATTAAACAACAAATTTGCAATTATACGAAGAACTTACATTTGATTCATGAATTTAAAATTCGGATTCAGAGAAAATCATAGTACCGAGACAGCTTAAATTAAAGTACATGATGATATCGCTAGAGCAATGAACAAGAATGAAATTGCTATTCTTCTGCTGATTGATTTTGCTAAAGCTTTTGATAGAGTATCTCATAAAAAGCTTTGTTTAAAACTTACGTATAGTTTCTCTAAACCAGCAGTTGATCTAATAAAATCTTATCTTACAGAAAGAAATCAGTGGGTTCAAATTCAAGATCATTTTTCTCTATTTAAACCCATTTTGTCAGGAATTCCCCAAGGCTCCGTTCTTGGGGCAATATTGTTCTCGTTATTTACTAATGATCTTCCTGCTAGACTTTTGTTCAATTCATATTTTTGCCGATGATGTGCAATTGTACCTTTGTATCGATGGGCATTACAATCAATACGTAGTTGCCAAGAAAATAAATAATGACTTAGCTAAACTTGTGCACTGGTCAACAGTAAATTTACTCTCGATAAATCCCAGTAAAACTAAAGCATTATTTTTATCTAACTCATCTACCGTATCCTGATCTGTACGTATATGCTGAAAGAAATATGCTTTGTAGATAAAGCGAACAATTTAGGTCTTTTCTTCCAAAGTGACTAGAATTGGGACTTGCAAACTAAGTCTCAATATTCAAAAATTTACTTTTGTCTAAAATAGCTCAGAGTTTCAACAGTTCATTTAGGCATTCCAACCAAGATTAGACTTTTCAAGACATACTTAAAAAGCACACGTACTGCAAACTTACTTATTCCTTATATAGTAATTCTTTTCTAGTGAGAGGCATTGTAAACTGGAATTCAATACCTGATGAATTTAAACAGATTAACTCGAAAAGTATCTTTAAAAGAGATTTACTGGCATAGCTTGCCGAGGGGCAATAGAACTAAAGCAACATTTGCAAACTACGGAGCATAGCTAGTGAGATAGGCGAAATTTCAATGAACACATCAGAAACAAATATGAATTCTTTTCTACCTACCATTTTTTTTTTTTTTTGAGATTTTTAAACAATTGGTTTATTCATCCCCAGGTCCGTACCTACCATTTGAAAGCAATGAAAAGATGTAAATCTTATGTTGAATAAACCACTAACTAAAAACTGAAAAAAATGAATTTCTATCCATTTTGAAAACTGGATTGAACAATCCAAAACTGTCAAAAAAAATTATTCAAAGGTCAGATAAGACAAAAGTAGTTCTTAATTGTTCTTTGCCTGGAACCTCGGAATGGGTTCAGGCGAGTTGCGGTCCGGCTCCAACCTGGCCGGAATTTCAATCGATACTTGTTGATACTTTGGATTTCTGATGCATGCATCAGAACTGTTTTTCGAAAAATCCCATTGACCGCCAGCACGAGATACTAGACGACAACACCAAAACAGCTTGTTTTGGTTCTGTTCTGTTTGCGCCAATTCGTAATTGGTGATTGCTGAGAGCAATCACGGAGAAAAACGGCGACTATTGTTTTAATTATTACATCTAATTATATCAATCACCAAAATATAGTTGGTTTTAAGCATTCAAGTATAAATATAATAGATTGAACTACAAACTGATGATTACGGAATCAACTATCAATATAATAGATTCAACTATAATGATAAAATTGATTCAACTTTAGATATACATAATAGATTCAAATACAATTTTATGACTCATTCAACTATAAATATGAAGTTGAATCAACTACAAACTGCTGATTGACCTTACTCAACGAACTATATGTATGTTCGCATTTCATGTTGGGCATATAATCGTAGTCACTAACCCTTCCAAACCAAGCAAACAAAACAAACCTGCTCCGACCAAAAAGGAAATGAAAAAGAAAAACCATTTGTTTCACCATCATCGTTTTGCCGTTCGGAGCATTTTCAATCATCAGGACCCTCAAACCGTCACGGATTTCCGGCAAAGTGTGGTAAAAAGCAGCAGTTCTAAAATGGATCCAAAAATGTTGGTTTGTCGTCGTTTCCAGGACGTTGATCGATCGAGGCAAAGTGAAAAAAGAGCCGACCAAAAGTAAGGGAATCTTTTTTTTCCAATCAAGTGAGGTTTCAAATGTGTTTTTGTTTTCTATTTCCAGAGCGCATAGAGGTAACATAATTTTTTTGTCGATCCGGAACGTCTTTAGCTGCATACGTTCAACCATACAAATATAGTTGAATTGAAGCTGTACTGTGGCAAAGAATACAGAATAATCATCAGTCCGTTCGGTTTTCTGATTCGATACTATTCTTCAACGCTTTCAGAACTTAAATCTTATAAATTTGATGATGAATAACGCTTTTGTGGCTAAAAATTTAATGTTGCGAATTGTCGACATTTGCATAAAATTTCGTTCAGCCAGACCGAACTAAGTCTCTTGAATCTTATTATTCAAAATATTTATTAGAAAAGTAGTATTTTCAACTTTTATCATCGTACACGCAACCCGATGCTAACTCATATTGTGAGGGTTACTCTCATGCTTTGTTTATTTATGCACTATGGTCAGCATGAATGAGCTGATCCAAACATAGCGCAGATGCCACGAAACGCACCAGACCAGCCAGGAGGTACCGCCGGAGTCCGGGGAGGTTCGCAGATCGAGATGGTTATTCTCGATGCCGTCACGAGTCACTTTGCGGTTACCAAGTGTGAGCTCAAGTCCGACATCCGAAGGAGTCCCAAGATCTGCTACCGGAATGGTTTGGCGCGAAGGTCGAGACGGAATAATTGGGTGGAGCTGATGGTCGAGAGGGTTACTCGCGTGTTTTGGCTTTGCGCTGCGGTCAGCATACAGGAGCTGATCCAGGCACAGGCACAGAAGGTGCTCCTGGAGTTCGAGGGAGGGTCGGAGAGTCGAGTTTCGAGAGAGTTACTTTAGATGCCATTACGAACCACGATGCGGTTAGCAGCGTCTGTTCATTTCCGACGGTCGGGAGGATGACTCTCGGGATCTGCAACCTGGATTGGTCAGATCCAAATGCTCGGATCGGAGATTGGAAGAAGCTGTTCGAGAGCGTTACTCTCATGATGTGGAGCTACGCTGTAGCCAGCACGCGTGAGCTTTGAGTGAATATATTTTGGGCGACACGTTTAGTTGCCAGCAACTTTAGCTACACAGAGTCAACTTGGATGATTGTTGCTGAACTTTGCCTACCGGCTCTGTAGCATCCGAGGAAAAGGAGTCGATAATATTATTCTCTTGCTTTGTAAATGCGCTGCGGTTAGCATGTACAAAATCGTCTTTGACGGCTGGGAGCTGTTTCGGGTGCTTCGGCCGACGGTTGATTGTCAGCGAATTCATCCACTCCTTCCAATCGATTTCTGAGGCATCATGGACGGGTGCTGCCAGGCGTAGTCTTGCTAATTCTTGGAGGCATCGAGAATTACCACTATTAGCTACACGAGGTTGCTTTTGAGGTGTTACCAGAAAGCAACATGCAAGAAACTCTGCGTATGGCGCTAGACGAGAGCGACTACGAGAGTAGGGATGACGAAGATAACGATGATGATCAAGATTTCGTCAATCCCGAACCGGCTTAGAGACGCAGTCAGTGAACGGGTGAAGTTACTAAACACTACGTGGCTAACGTAGCCGCTGATGATGAGGAAGAGCAACTTCGAATCGTCAGCAAGCTAAAGGGCCAGAGGACTGCTTTTTCCGGAAGATCACCATGGACAAGCGAATGGCAGCCATGGCAGCTCGGCTTGAACAAAGTGAGGTTATCATTGAGCAGCCGTTTGACCGGTTGTTTGCAGTTATTTCGAGGCCGAATATAAGTGCTGTGGTTAGCGCACTAAGTGAATATCAGGCCAGCTCGGCGGATAGTCACTGGCGAGGCCTGAAGCGTATTCTGCAATACCTTTGACGTATGATCGATTTGCCGTCGGTATACCGCAGAATCGTGAAACTGGAAGCACTGATCGGATATACATATACAGAATATGCCGATGACCCGATGAACGTAGATCTTTATCGGATCACGCTACATGATTTGTCGGAATCTAATTTCGTGGTCAACGAAACGTCAGCAGACGGTCAGTTTGTCGTTGATCGAAGCTGGCTCCTTGCCATGCATTCAAGCAAGGTTTGTGATTAACAAACTTCCTGAGTGAATGGGGTATGGTTAGCACTCATTTTACGTTAATATAGGACAACATCATTGCATCCTGAACCTGGAGGAGGCGCCGACCCATCGTAAGAAGCGGTCAGCTATCTTTGCGATTCATCTCCACTAAGGATCAGCTAGCTAATGCGATCACGAACGCGTTATCAAGAGCGAGGCATGCGAAGCTGTTCAGCATTTTAAATTTGCGAATTGAGGGGAGGTGGTGATACTTACGGTTTTGGATGCATGAATCAGAACCGTTTTCCGAAAAATCGCATTATCCGCCAGCACGAGATATTAGACGACAACACCAAAACAGCTTGTTTTGGTTCTGTTTTCTTCGCAGCAATACGCATTTAATGTTTGCTGAGAACAATAGGTTGATGATGATGTACACGGAACAAATGTCATCGTCGTACACGCAACCAGATGCTAACTCAAATTGTGGTTAGCAGTTACACTGCAGTGTTGGCAGACTATAATGAATAATGAAATGAGAAATGAGTACTTCCCCGGTTAGGGAATATTAGTAAAAAAAAAGTGAGACAATAGCTGTAATTCTTCAGTTCTGGATTCTGGACGCACAGATTTCTGATGCTGTTGGCACCAATACCAGATGGGTGTTCCGACCCTGTTATGTGACGATCGAATAAATAATTGTGTGTCTTCAATGCGGTTTTTTATATTTTTATTTCCTCGTGTGGCACAAAAGATCACATGCAGATTCGCGGGATTCCGTTTGCGTTGAAAGAAATTGCATGCTGATGAGCAATTTTCTTTCCAGCTGTTCTGATCTTCTTGCGTACGTTTCGGGAGTTGGCGGCCCCGGTTTGCTACCTATCCAATCACGTGGACTTTTTCTTGGGACAATGTTTCCCTTTTGTACTACACACTTTTCGCACTTTCCGAAAGTGAAGTTCTTATTCTTGGCAATGTTGCCAATGTTGAAATTACTTTCCGTTAAGCGTTTCTTTTTGTTCTTTTCGTCCCGTTTTCTGGTTTGTTTACATAACGAGATGTCATTCGTGCTCAATTCTAATGCACGCAACTAGCTAATTCATGAGGAATGGGTTAAATTTAAACGAATAAAAAGTATGGATTTTTTTTATTTCGTGTTCCTACCTCGTTTGATTGCTCTTAGTGAGAAAAAAATAACTTGATTGTCCTCTGGCATAACTGTTGTAAAAATCTCATTATTCTGCAAAACATCTAAGCATAGGCTGACTAAACTAAACACATTTTGCAAAAACTGGTACACTGAGTACAACTGAAAACCTAAACAAACGCTAGATGTTTCAAATGTAGGTTTTTAAATAGTTTTGACAGCAAACAAAAATCCTTCCATGGCTTTTCCAGGGCGTTTCAAACTGATTGACATTCTAACCAGTAGCGAACTAATTTCACGAGTAGTTCAATATGATTGCCTAGCAATTGCCGACTTCGGAAGCGTGCCCCAGTTTCCATAATACCCCGAAAACCGATCGCAATAATAAATGAAAAAAAACCGTTCGATCCATGTTGTATTTTTAATCTGTTGATTTCTGCATAAACAACCGCAAACAATTGATTCACCCAATTCTGGTCGGATCATCCGCCATATGGTCCGCTTTTCGGTGGTTGCTGCCGAGTTGATGAGATGCTGCGTCTCTGGGAAGAATATTGATCTCGCTTTCTAACTGTTCAATGACTGGTCCGGGTACTGAATTGATCCAATGATCGATTGGCGCTCGCGAAAAAAGGAAGTAGCACTGTTATACTCGATTTAAAACTGGCTTCTTCCAGTCAGTCTGGCGGTCAGTCAGTAAGACGGCAAGTCGGACGCCGGCCGCCAGCAGGGAGAATGTAAATTGGCTTGATTTTAACGGGCAGTCTCCTATTTCTA